>NW_027959691.1:0-211 GCF_054177405.1 Leptonychotes weddellii
ATGTGTGGGCCTGTGAAAACAGTGGTTGTCATTTTACTAAGGAAAATTGCTTTTTAACAAAAACCATTTTTCAAATTCCCATCTTTAAAAATCTGTAGAGCTGTGATATCCTATGTACTCTGGGGGAAAAAAAAATGATTACCTCATACAACTAAAACTTAAAAGGAGGGCGCCTGGGTGGCTCAGTCGTTAAGCGGCTGCCTTCGGCTCA
>NW_027959692.1:0-211 GCF_054177405.1 Leptonychotes weddellii
CCAAGCTCTAAGTACTACGGTTCTGATAATACATCATCTGCCTTGTTTCTGGAATCTCTCCAGATTCTGGGAGCTTCTAACTGTCTTCTCTTAACCTGCTCTCTTAATTTTGCCTGATCCCTGGGGCCCTGCTACCTCCCGATGGCACTCTATGAAGCATTTGGAGAACCTCTCCCACCTCATGTCTCTCTCTCTCTCTTTTTTTTTTTTT
>NW_027959693.1:0-211 GCF_054177405.1 Leptonychotes weddellii
AGCTCAACACCAAAAAAAAAAAAAAAAAGTCAGATTTAAAAACAGGCAGAGGACCTGAATAGATATTTTTCTAAAGAAGACATACAGATGGCCAACAGATATACAAAAATGCTCAACATCACTAATCATCAGGGAAATGAAAATTAAAAACCACGATGAGATATCACCTCAAAACTGTGAGAATGGCTAGAATTAAAAAAGACAAGAAGAA
>NW_027959694.1:0-211 GCF_054177405.1 Leptonychotes weddellii
GAATAAGAATAAAAAAAAAAAAAAAGAATTTGTCTTTCTAGCAGGTTTCCAGTGATGCCAACACAGCTGGTCCAGAGCCCACACTCTGAACCATTGCCCTACTTACCTTGACTATCCTGGGCTTGGGAAGGCAGACCTGATTTCAAAGAATTCTCTCCAAATTACCCTTCAAGATTAATGTTTCTTATCAGATTTTATCATCTTAGGATGA
>NW_027959695.1:0-1186 GCF_054177405.1 Leptonychotes weddellii
TAAATCCCACTTGGTCGTGGTGAATAGTCCTTTTAATGTACTGTTGGATCCTATTGGCTAGTATTTTGGTGAGAATTTTTGCATCCATGTTCATCAAGGATATTGGTCTGTAATTCTCCTTTTTGATGGGGTCTTTGTGGTTTTGGGATCAAGGTAATGGTGGCCACATAAAACGAGTTGGAAGCTTTCCTTCCAGTTTTATTTTTTGGAACAGTTTCAGAAAAATAGGTATTAATTCTTCTTTAATTGTTTGGTAGAATTCCCCTGGCAAGCCATCTGGCCCTGGGCTCTTGTTTTTTGGGAGATTTTTGATTACTGCTTCAATTTCCTTAGTGGTTATAGGTCTGTTGAGGTTTTCTGTTTCTTCCTGGTTCAGTTTTGGTAGTTGATACATCTCTAGGAACACATCCATTTCTTCCAGATTATCTAATTTGCTGGCATAGAGTTGCTCATAAGATGTTCTTATAATTGTTTGTATTTCTTTGGCATTGGTTGTGATCTCTCCTCTTTCATTCATAATTTTATTTATTTGGGTCATTTCTCTTTTCTTTTTGATAAGTCTGGCCAGGGGTTTATCAATCTTATTAATTTTTTCAAAGAACCAGCTCCTAGTTTTGTTGATCTATTCTACCCTTCTTTTGGTTTCTATTTCTTTGATTTCTGCTCTGATCTTATTTCTCTTCTGCTGGATTTAGGCTTTATTTGCTGTTCTTTCTCCAGCTCTTTTATGTGTAGGGTTAGGTTGTGTATTTGAGACCTTTCTTGTTTCTTGAGAAAAGCATGTATTGCTCTATACTTTCCTCTTAGGACTGCCTTTGTTGCATCCCAAAGATTTTGAACAGTTGTGTTTTCATTTTCATTTGTTTCCCTGGATTTTTTAAATTCTTCTTTAATTTCCTGGTTGACCCATTCATTCTTTAGTAGGATACTCTTTAGCCTCCATGTATTTGAGTTCTTTCTGACTTTCCTCTTGTGATTGAGTTCTAGTTTCAAAGCATTGTGATCCGAAAATACACAGGGAATGATCCCAATCTTTTGGTATCAGCTGAGACCTGATTTGTGACCTAGGATGTGGTCGATTCTGGAGAATGTTTCATGGGCACTAAAGAAGAATGTGTATTCTGTTGCTTTGGGATGGAATGTTCTGAATATATCTGTGAAGTCCATTTGGTCCAGTGTGTCATTT
>NW_027959696.1:0-211 GCF_054177405.1 Leptonychotes weddellii
GCCTCTTCCATGCCCGGGGCCCTTCTTTCTCCATCCTGTTGGGTCAGAAGGGCTGACGTGAGTGGGGAGCCATGTGTGGGGGACATGGATGATCGCGGGGGATGGCAGGTGAGCCCAAAGCCGGCGGGGACACGGATGATCGCAGGGAATGGCAGGTGAGCCGGAAGCCGGCGGGGACACGGATGATCGCTGGTGGGGGTAGGTGAGCCCA
>NW_027959697.1:0-211 GCF_054177405.1 Leptonychotes weddellii
TCGCCTTCCCCACTCTGCCGGTGTTGCCCAAGCTTGCCTGGTGGTTAGAGTTGTGGGGCTCTTATTAGAAGGACAGGGTCTTTGAACCCTCTCCTGGATTCTCACCGACGTGGTCTGGGGTGGGCTCGGGAATCTGTCTCTAACTAGGACCCCAGGGGGAGAAATGGGAAGTGTGAGAACCTGCAGCTCACCAGGCCCCTGCCTCAGACAC
>NW_027959698.1:0-211 GCF_054177405.1 Leptonychotes weddellii
ATGTAAAATGAAAAAAAAAAAATTAAAATTTCCCTAAATTTCTAACATAACCTGACTTATCTTTAGGAAGAGTAACAAAGGTAGATTTTTGACAAATGAGCAAGTATATCATAAAATGTTTGAGCAGAGATAAATTTATGCTACATCTTAATTCGCTAATGACAAAGTTTTAAGAAATATTTTTATAATCTAGAAAAATCCCTTTATAAGT
>NW_027959699.1:0-211 GCF_054177405.1 Leptonychotes weddellii
TGGAACACACGATCACTCCATTTTCAGCTGTTTGAGAACCGCCACGCCGTTTTCCACGGCTGCTGCACCGGCTTCCTTTCCCGCTGAGTGTGCGGGAGGGTCCACCCTGCACGTGCTCCCACTCGCGGGGTTTCTGCTGTCAGTGGACAATAGCCGTCTTCAGGGCCGCAGGCGGGTCCTCGCCGTGGCTCTGATGTGCATGTCCCTGACG
>NW_027959700.1:0-211 GCF_054177405.1 Leptonychotes weddellii
GTGTTATACGCAAACAATGAATCATGGAACACTACATCTAAAACTAATGATGTAATGTATGGGGATTAACATAATAAAAAATTTTTAAAAAATGTTTTAAAGATAACAAAAAAAGTTGTTTTGGTCCCATTTGTAAAGATTTGCTGATGGCCAAATGAACTGGTATATAATAAGAGTGAAAAAATTGAGGTCTTCTGTCATGCAATGTTGA
>NW_027959701.1:0-211 GCF_054177405.1 Leptonychotes weddellii
CACCGTGGACTTTGTTCAGCAGGGAGCCTGCTTCTCCCTCTTCCTCTGCCTGCCGCTCCACCTGCTTGTGCTGTCTCTCTCTCTCTCTCTCAAATGAATAAATAAAAATCTTTAATAAAAAAATAAAAATTAAAGTGTACAGTTTAGTGGATTTTAGTATGTTCACAGTGTTGTGCAACAAGCAGCACTAATTCCAGGACATTTCTATCAC
>NW_027959702.1:0-211 GCF_054177405.1 Leptonychotes weddellii
GTAAGATCCAGGAGGGCAGGAACTTTTGTCTATCTTGTCCACTGTTGAATCCCCCAACACCCAGAACATGCTAGTACATACGTTGGAGTGAATGCTAGAGGAGAGCCCTGGGGGCCGACTCACCTCGTGGGGCAGGTGTCCCTACTCCCAGCCCTGCCCTGGGTGACCGGGTACTGCTGCCTGCCACCTCAGGGGGAAGACAATGGACAGG
>NW_027959703.1:0-211 GCF_054177405.1 Leptonychotes weddellii
CCAAACTCTTCACATGAAAAGGACAAAGGGAGTTCAGATTTTTGCTGTATAGTAATTTCTGAAATAAAATAGAATTTGACTAAAAATCTATCATCCTGAAAAGCACGGTTAGCCTTTTAACAATGAAAATACCCAGGGTTCTATTCTGCTCAGTAGGTTAGGAAGTCATTTCTTTGCACTTGACTGGTTTGGTCCGTTATCCTGGGATATT
>NW_027959704.1:0-211 GCF_054177405.1 Leptonychotes weddellii
CAATTTACCTTAAAAAAAAAAGTAAGTGGCTTAGATACCTGGTCTCTTATTTCAGACATTATTTTTAGTACCAAGGAATACATTTGATATTCTTCCATTAAAAAAAAATGGAAAAGGATTTTTGACACAAGCTATGCAGAATAAATACACTAGTTTGGAAGAAATATAGTAGAGAACACATTAAAAATGGCAGAAAAGCGTTTCTATAACT
>NW_027959705.1:0-211 GCF_054177405.1 Leptonychotes weddellii
TTTTTTTTTTTTAAGATTTTATTTATTTATTTGAGAGAGAGAGAATGAGAGACAGAGAGCATGAGAGGGAGGAGGGTCAGAGGGAGAAGCAGACTCCCCGCCGAGCAGGGAGCCTGATGCGGGACTCGATCCCGGGACTCCAGGATCATGACCTGAGCCGAAGGCAGTCGCTTAACCAACTGAGCCACCCAGGCGCCCGCAAATACTTTTT
>NW_027959706.1:0-1186 GCF_054177405.1 Leptonychotes weddellii
TGGGTGTTATGCACAAACAATGAATCATGGAACACTACATCTAAAACTAATGATGTAATGTATGGGGATTAACATAACAATAAAAATAATAATAAAAATAAAAAGAAAAGAGCAAAAAAAAATAATGCAATGTAACCACAGGAGTGGCATCTTCTCAACTTTGCCACATAGCAGAGCATAATGACACAAGTAATAGCCTACCAACTATGCTATATTCCGTTTGTTAGACACAAATCATAAGATCCATCCACACTCAAGGAGCAGGGATTATGCAAGTTCATGAACATGAAGAGGCAGGGATCAAGGAGGTACCTTAGGATCTGTTCACAACATCATTCAAGGAGTTCACAAACTTGATAATATATTGAGTCTTTTCTAAACTCCTTTGAACAAATATAAATGGTGGTTGTTATAATTTTTAATAGAGAAGTAGTAAGATCTCTGATATTAAAGAACCTGGCCAAGATTGTATAACTAGCCAAAATGCTGAGTAGGAAACTGAATCCAGGTCTCCTGACTTTGTCCTTCAAGTGCATGAAATGATAGGAAATTTTAAAAGAATATTAAAGTGTGAGCTAGTTACTTGCCTTAAAATTCTTCTCAGGGAATTTGAGTGTATTTAAGTGAATTAGTGACTGGCATGATGAAATTTATCACTTCTATATGGGTACATCTTTATGAGCACAGGACAGGAATTCCACAGAAAAACAAAATAAAATTCTCATAATCAAAACTACAATGCACAAAAGGAAATGATCAACCATGAGGAAAAATCAGGAGGTAGCACAAATAACAGAATTATCAGAACCAGAGAAAATAAAGCAGTTTGAAAGAATATAGATATGTATTTCTTAGGATAGAGGATAAATAAAGAACATATGCAAAGAACATGTGCAACCCAATAAAGAACATATGCAAATATCATAATGGTGAGAAACAGGCTCCTTTCTCCCCAAGATCAAGTACAAACCCAGGATATCCTCTCACTACTTTTATTTACCATTGTGCTGAAAGTTTTAGCCAGTGTACTAAGATAAGGAGAGGAAACAAAAGTTATACAAAGTGAGAAGGAAGAAATGAAACTGTTTTTGTTTGCTGATGACACTATTGTCCATCTGGAAAATCATGAAGAATCAACAACAAAAAAAACCCTGAAAGTAATAAGTGAGTACAACAAGGTCACAAT
>NW_027959707.1:0-211 GCF_054177405.1 Leptonychotes weddellii
GTTCCTCTCCCCTGCAGGTGCAAAGCCAAGGGGAGGGGAGCCTGGGTGCCCTAGTTCTCTCATCTGTGAAACGGGATGGCAATTCCAGCTCAGGCTGCGCAGGGCCAGGCTCCTGCTGGGAAGTATTCTGGTTGGGGGCTCTCCCCGGGGTTAACAGGACAGAGAGCTACGGCCTCCAGGCCAGGGCAGCCCTGCCTTGAGGTCCTCGAGG
>NW_027959708.1:0-211 GCF_054177405.1 Leptonychotes weddellii
GAAGAGGTGGAGAGGAGTCAGCTTGCAGGGGATGAGACCAGTGGGGACCCCATGACAAAGGGAGACAAGTGATGGGCAAAATGCAGTCCCAGGGAGAAACTGAGGCACAAGGACAACCGGATGCCCAGGAGGGAAAAGTTGTAATCCAACAGGCAAAGTGGGTCAAGACTTAGTTCTCAATAAAGCTGGGGGGGGGGGGGTAGCTGGACAG
>NW_027959709.1:0-211 GCF_054177405.1 Leptonychotes weddellii
CACCCATGTCAGATCAGAAATACTAATCATGAGCTAGACAAATTCAGTAATTTCATCAAGGGTGGGTGTTTTGTTTTATTTTATATCTTTAATTCTCTGGCAGTGCTAAAGAATGAGATGGTAAAGATGACTTGCAGAAGATGGTCTTATATTCCCCAAGGAAAGTTTCAAGCCTCAGATCCTTTAGTTCTTAAACTCTTGAC
The DNA here is from genome assembly GCF_054177405.1 of Leptonychotes weddellii. Lineage (NCBI taxonomy): Eukaryota > Metazoa > Chordata > Mammalia > Carnivora > Phocidae > Leptonychotes > Leptonychotes weddellii. The sequence goes on from NW_027959709.1 coordinate 204, forward strand.
TCATCCTC
>NW_027959710.1:0-211 GCF_054177405.1 Leptonychotes weddellii
TGACCATGGAACGTTTTTCCAGTTCTTTGTGTCTTCCTCAATTTCTTTCAGAGTGTTCTATAGTTTTCTGAGTACAAATCATTTGCCTCTTTGGTTTTTCTTGCCAACTATTGGTTCTTATCTTTTTCATAATAGCCATTCTATTAGGTGTGAAGTGATGAGTTCTTTGTGGTTTTGGTTTGCATTTTTTTTTTTTTTTTGATGATTAGTG
>NW_027959711.1:0-211 GCF_054177405.1 Leptonychotes weddellii
AAAATCAACCCAGAAAAATCCTACTCTTGTCCTAAACCGTTCTTAACTACTCTTTTGAAGACTGGGTTCTGAGCTGGGGGATGGGGGCTCTGTTCTTAGACTTCCCAGCAACCTGGCGGGGTCCTGTTTGGGCAACACAGGGACAGCTAGAGGGCAGGTACTTGGGCTCAAACCCATCTTCCCATCCTCTTTAGAAGACGGCCTGTGAAGT
>NW_027959712.1:0-211 GCF_054177405.1 Leptonychotes weddellii
CTTCCCATGTCTGAATCAGTAGGATTTATCAGCCCCTCCAAAGAGGGGGACACAGTGCATGCGGAGGTCCTACGGCAGGAGGATGCCAGAGACATTCAGTGCTGAATGAAGGCCAGAATGGATGAAGCACGCAGAACGAGGGGACTGTGGTGTGAGGATGCAGCTGGAAAGATCTAAAATAGTAAGCGGGGGCACCTGGCTGGCTTAGTTG
>NW_027959713.1:0-211 GCF_054177405.1 Leptonychotes weddellii
ATCTCCTGTTGAGTTTGTAGGTGTTCAGAATGGTTTGATCCCTATCCAGCTGAATTCCTGAGAGGAGACGAAATCCAGGTCTCCTAATCCTCCACCATCTTGCTCCGCCCCCCTCTCTCCAACCTTTTAATCAAACATATTCTGAGAAGCATTTCTCAAATCTTTCTTTGATGTTGCATTCGTTGGAATTTTTTTGGTCCCAAGTGATGGA
>NW_027959714.1:0-211 GCF_054177405.1 Leptonychotes weddellii
TTTTTTTTTTTTAAGATTTTATTTATTTATTTGAGACAGAGAGAATGAGAGACAGAGAGCATGAGAGGGAGGAGGGTCAGAGGGAGAAGCAGACTCCCTGCCGAGCAGGGAGCCCGATGCGGGACTCGATCCCGGGACTCCAGGATCATGACCTGAGCCGAAGGCAGTCGCCTAACCAACTGAGCCACCCAGGCGCCCCGATTCTGTTCTT
>NW_027959715.1:0-211 GCF_054177405.1 Leptonychotes weddellii
GGGGGGGGGGAGGGGTTAGCCCAGTGATGGGTATTAAGGAGGGCACGTACTGCATGGAGCACTGGGTATTATTCAAAAACAATGAATTGTGGATCACTGCATCAAAAACTAATGATGTATTGTATATACACATATGTATATACATATGTATACATAACATAATAAAATAAAATTTAAAAAAAAATTAAAAAAAGAATTCTCAAACTCTATA
>NW_027959716.1:0-211 GCF_054177405.1 Leptonychotes weddellii
CCACCGCCGCAATCCACATGAAAATGGTAGTAACTTGGACGGAGTTGCCCAAGGATAAATGCGGAAAAGTGCACAGAGTTGAAAGATATTTAAAAGGCGATGTATACACAATTTAGCCATGAACAGGATATAGTCGGTGAAGGGTAAGATAAAGGAGAATGCGGGAATCTGGCTTCTCAGTAAATGTTGGTAAACTGATGTATTCTAAAGT
>NW_027959717.1:0-1186 GCF_054177405.1 Leptonychotes weddellii
ATAGCTTCTGCCAGAACCCAGAACCGCCCTAAACCATCCCGAATGAATAATGAATCCTCAGGGGTCAGTACTGCTCTGTGTTCACTGACAGCTCACATTATTAAAGAAAATGTTTTTTGTTCCTTTCTGTCAAATCAAAATGTTTCTCTAATATGTCAAGCAATTGCTTGTTTCGAATATCTGTCGGATTTGCCATTGCTGCTAGATTAAGGTCAAAGGTGACAACTGAGCAGACATTGATAACACTTCCCAATAAGCAGAGGGTGTGATCCTGACAACAAATTTTACGTCGGAATCTTAGTTCTTATTTGATTCTATTTAACCACTTAAATATTGTGCTAAGTAGGAATATATCTGCTAAAAGTATAAGAAAGCAAGTTTGACATTTAACAGAGATTAGGTTCTTCAAAAACATTGCATCTACCATGTTTGTAATCTTGAGTGTCATTATGAATTCAAGCCAAGTGTCTAGAAATATTTAATCCATGCGCATCTAACAGAGCAGCAATAGTTCTTAAAGTATGTTTGTTGTAAGCACACATCTGTTGGTTACACATGACTAGCTAATCCTATTTTAGGACTGATTATGTAAAAATACTTGCACCATATGTCATTATCCTGGAATATTTGTATGGGCAAGTTCATTACATTTTTCAGATGTCCTTTCTAAAAAAAATAAGATACATTTGTTTGTAGAATTAAGACCAATGTGTTTTTTTTTAACACACATAAGTTTTGATGAAAATAACAGTTCTGGCTTATGTACTGATACACAGTTATGCAAATGAAACTCGTTCAAAGTCACCTCTAAGAAACTACAATTGATTTTCTTGCAAATGTCATTTGATAAGATTTAATAGCAAAAGGGAAATGTTTCACAAATTAAAGGACCAAATTCATTTTCAAGTGCTTCAATATGTCTGTTGATTAAATTACTTTCAATAAGGTAATTTTATTTTCAAGGTCAAAAGACTTCCAACACTATAAAGAAGGGACTTTCCCAACCTCCCAAAAAAGATGATTATAAAATGTACACACTTTTACTAGAAAAACTTTAAATCATTTGGGACCATAATATACTTTATTTTTTATTTTTACAGTATTATCTCATATATACTTGTAAACAAATTTCCAAAAATAACCTTGAAAAGAGCTACTTTTCCTGACCTTATTTTTAAGAAATAAA
>NW_027959718.1:0-211 GCF_054177405.1 Leptonychotes weddellii
GCTCCAGGGTGGTGTGGGTGGTCAGGATGGAGTTGTAAGGCTCCACCACGGCTGTGGACACCTGGGGGGCGGGGTAGATGGAGAACTCCAGCTTGGATTTCTTGCCATAGTCAACGGAGAGCCGCTCCATCAGGAGTGAGGTGAAGCCAGAGCCGGTGCCCCCTCCGAAGCTGTGGAACACCAGGAAGCCCTGGAGTCCCGTGCACTGGTC
>NW_027959719.1:0-211 GCF_054177405.1 Leptonychotes weddellii
TTTATTCATTTCGGGGGGCAAGTGGGAGGAGGGGAAGGTGGGGGGAGAGAGAGAGAATCTGAAGCAGATGTCCCGCTGAGCATGGAGCCCAACACGGGACTCGATCCCACGACCTGGAGATCACGACCTGAGCCGAAACCAAGAGCCGGATGCTCGACGGAGTGAACCACCCAGGCGCCCCCAGAAGATTTGCTTTCTGACAAATTGTTTT
>NW_027959720.1:0-211 GCF_054177405.1 Leptonychotes weddellii
AAGAACTTGTCTCTTGGTTTCACTCGACTACAATTGAGCCTGGACATATAATGCCACCTATTAACTGATTTAGGACTATTGATATGTGAACAGAATAATTTTTTCAACACTCCACCTTCTAGTCACCAAATATTTTGTTCTTCTTACACTCTATACACAAAGGGCACTTATCTTCTTCCAAGAGAGTTATCATTGAATTGTCATCTGCTCC
>NW_027959721.1:0-211 GCF_054177405.1 Leptonychotes weddellii
ACCACACACAGACTGTTCATACCCTCTCCCACCTCTGTCTGTGCTGTCCCAAGCCTGAGGGGAAAAGTCCTTGCATTGTGATAAAGCGCCTCCTCTATCGGGCCAAGCGGTTGGCTGAGCATCACCAAGCAGTTTGTAAAAATAACAGGTAAAGGCCCAGTGGGAACTCTTATTTAACATACTCTCTGAACCCAGCTCACTGTGTAGGGTT
>NW_027959722.1:0-211 GCF_054177405.1 Leptonychotes weddellii
GTGGCATTGGCGTCAATACTTTCATTTTAAAGGTGCATAAACTTAAAATCAAAGAAGTGATGTCACTCATTCAGGTTCACACCACTGTTACATGGCAAACCCGGACGCCATGCTCCTGGCTGTTTAACTCTAAATTCACTCCTGTTCCTGAGTTCTTACAGAGTTGTCCTAATGGATTTTTTTTTTTTTTCTCTTTGGACCATAGCTCTGG
>NW_027959723.1:0-211 GCF_054177405.1 Leptonychotes weddellii
GGCCCTTTGGCTTCTTCACCCTCTCCTCTGCTGCCCCACCACATCTTGGTTTCCGCATCTCTCTGTGACCTCTTGCTTCAGCTTTGTGGGACTCCTTGAGATGGGCTTCAGAAGCTGATCCTGAAATGAAAATTCAAGTGTGAGTGGTTATGTGGGAGGGAGGGGATTCCAGGAAATATGAGTAAGTGGGGGAGGGTGTGGGGGAGGGACA
>NW_027959724.1:0-211 GCF_054177405.1 Leptonychotes weddellii
GTGGCTCAGTCGTTAAGCGTCTGCCTTCGGCTCAGGTCATGATCCCAGGGTCCTGGGATCGAGTCCCACATCGGGCTCCCTGCTCGGCAGGAAGCCTGCTTCTCCCTCTCCCACTCCCCCTGCGTGTGTTCCCTCTTTCGCTGTTCTCCTCTCTCTCTGTCAAATAAATAAATAAAATCTTTAAAAAAAAAAAAAAAAAAAGAAGAGTCCA
>NW_027959725.1:0-211 GCF_054177405.1 Leptonychotes weddellii
CCCCGTCCCTGGAGGCCGCTCACCCAGGCGCAGCCTCCCACCCGCGGGCGTTTTCGAGGACCTGGCCCCGAGAGCGAGGCGCCGCGGAGGGACAGCCCCACTGAGAGCCCCGGGAGCAGCGGGCCGAGGCCGGTGAGTCGGCCGCGGGCTCCACCGCGGGGCTGTGGGCGCAGCGGCGGCGCAGGGTCGGCGGAGGGGGCGGGCCATGCCT
>NW_027959726.1:0-211 GCF_054177405.1 Leptonychotes weddellii
TCTGACACAGAGTGAAGCCTTCCATAAATAATTATTACTTCTTTTGCTTTCCCTCCATTATTTATTTATTTAAATACAGATTTTATTTACTTATTTATCTTAGAGAGAGAGAGTGCATGCCCCTGGCGTGGGGCCAGAAGAGGAGGGAAAGGGAGGGGGAAAGAATCTCAAGCAGAATCCACACTGAGTGTGGAACCCAACTTGGAGCTCA
>NW_027959727.1:0-211 GCF_054177405.1 Leptonychotes weddellii
TTACCGGAAACCGGAAAACCATCTTTCTTGTCTATTAGCGTTTGGCCAACACTTTAAGGTCCCTAGATGAAAACGCATGACAGAAGGCACACCTCAAGCTGTTATATCGCCAAATTGAACGTCATCTGTTAAAACTTGGTATGTTTATGAGAGAATCTGCTGGGTTCTCCAGCTCCTCGAGGTACCAGAAAGAAGCGGTAAATTTTGCTGT
>NW_027959728.1:0-1186 GCF_054177405.1 Leptonychotes weddellii
TTTCCTTCATTGATGCTCACTGAATTGGAGAAAAGAAATGTGATGAGATATGACTCAACTATCTCTACCATTGCTTCAACATCTGACCTAATTTTTGGTTTTGGATCATCTAGAAGGATTTTGCTTGAACAGAGCACCCCATAGCTATGAAAGCTTGCAAACCACTGGATTTCCTAATTTTTAAGGTTCCGTTAGCTCTACAGTTTTGTAAGTGTGTTTGATCATTAACCAAAGTCCAAAACCTTTCCTGAATGCAATCTTACTAAAGATGGAAATAATTGTATATTCTTGTTAAGATAGAGAAATTAAGATGATATCTGACAAATATAATGATTAACAGTTTTATGTCAATTTAATCCCTATAAAAATCTTATAAAAGAAGCATCAGTACCCCATTTGAAAGATAAGACAAGGAAACCGATACCCAAAAAGTTTATTTTTCTTAAGATTTTATTTATTTATTAGAGAGAGAGCACGAGCAGGGGAAACAGCAGGCAGAGGGAAAAGCAGGCTCCCCACTGAGCAGGGAGTCCAATGCAGGACTCAATCTCAGGACCCTGGGATTATGACCTGAGCCAAAGGCAGACACTTAACTGACTGAGTCACCCAGGCGTCCCACCCAAGAAGTTTAAATCATACCATATATAGATAAATGATCGATTTGTAATTTAAACTCAAATCCATGCAACTCTAAATATTATGCTCATTCCTTTGCAATTAATAAATCACTAATGAAAAAGTCAATAATACACTAAGAAATATCCCAAGATATCATTTAACCCACTTTAAGAAGTCCACCTTGGGTCTTTGAATTATTTAACTGGACAAGTTTCTCTGAGCACTTACTCTGTGTCTAATACCGTAGAGCATAGGAAGATGAGTAGTGCAGAGCTCCTGCCTTCTAAAGGCTTATAAACTAGTCAGGAAGATAGGCCCTTAATAGGAAGTGATTATAAGAGTGAACACAGGTGTATGGCCCAGTTTAGATTTGCTGGGGGAAGGAAAAATCAAAGAGATCATAAATAGAGAAGTTAAGGGTAGTTCATCTTTCTAGATATATGTGAATAGGGTGAGTTTGGCCAAGTCGTGATCCAGGGTGGGAGAAGGGGCAGGTAACTCTTAACACCAATTTCAGAAGGAGAAGTAGTGGTGAGCAGAGAAGAGGCTATGTTAGCAATTTAAGTCC
>NW_027959729.1:0-211 GCF_054177405.1 Leptonychotes weddellii
ATAAAATCTTTAAAAAAAAAAAAAAAAGAGGGAGTGATTTCCAGAGGCCAGGAGCTGCTGAAACAATTTTGCGAAAGATGAAACCATGTCCCGTTTACCGCTGCCCCAGCTGAGTACTTGCAGCAACGGGGAGGTTACAGGTCTTCCCATTTTAGGGACATCTCCCAATCTTGAAATTAAAAAATAAAATAAAATAAAATAAAACACTGTA
>NW_027959730.1:0-211 GCF_054177405.1 Leptonychotes weddellii
TATTTATTTGACAGACACAGCGAGAGAGGGAACACAAGCAGGGGGAGTGGGAGATGGAGAAGCAGGCTTCCCACTGAGCAGGGAGCCTGATGTGGGGCTCGATCCCAGGACCCTGGGATCATGACCTGAGCTGAAGGCAGACGCTTAACGACTGAGCCACCCAGGCACCCCGGCAGTCTTCTTTCTTTTTTTTTTTTTTAAAGATTTTATT
>NW_027959731.1:0-211 GCF_054177405.1 Leptonychotes weddellii
GAGAAGCAGGCGTCCCGCCGAGCAGGGAGCCCGATGTGGGACTCGATCCCAGGACCCTGGGATCATGACCTGAGCCGAAGGCAGACGCTTAACGACTGAGCCACCCAGGCGCCCCAACATATATTGCATTATTAAAAACGTTAATTCTTAAGGCCAAACTAACAGTTTTGCGTTATCACAGACTGACCACCCCCTGCCCCACCCCCCAAAT
>NW_027959732.1:0-211 GCF_054177405.1 Leptonychotes weddellii
AGTCAAACATATATATATATATATATATATATATATATATATATATATATATATATATATCTCCTAGTTACCTCACCAAAGTCAGAAAAGAGAAATAGAACAGACAACTCAGAGTGAGAATCTACCCTTCACTGATCTATTTAGTCCTAAAATTTCACCCTATGTGATTCACATCCTAAAAATAAATAAATAAATAAATAATAAATAAATA
>NW_027959733.1:0-211 GCF_054177405.1 Leptonychotes weddellii
TGGAACACACGGTCACTCCATTTTCAGCTGTTTGAGAACCGCCACGCCGTTTTCCACGGCTGCTGCACCGGCTTCCTTTCCCGCTGAGTGTGCGGGAGGGTCCACCCTGCACGTGCTCCCACTCGCGGGGTTTCTGCTGTCAGTGGACAATAGCCGTCTTCAGGGCCGCAGGCGGGTCCTCGCCGTGGCTCTGATGTGCGTGTCCCTGACG
>NW_027959734.1:0-211 GCF_054177405.1 Leptonychotes weddellii
CTGGCTGGTGGTGCCATGTGACTCTTGATCTCAGGGTTGTGAGTTTGAGCCCCACACTGGATGTAGAGATGACTTAAAAATAAAATCCATGCTGGAGCATGGATGAGAACTTCATTCCTTCTTATAGCCAAATAATATTCCATTGTGTGGACATACTAAATTTTGTTTATCCATTCATCCACCTTTTGACTTACTTCCACCTTTTTTTTTT
>NW_027959735.1:0-211 GCF_054177405.1 Leptonychotes weddellii
CGTGAGCATCCGGGACTTCGGCAGCGCCGCAGTCAGCCTGCAGGTGGCCGGTGAGCGCCGGGACGGGGCGCCCTCCCCTCGCCTCATCCCTCACCTCCCGCAGCCCCTTACCCACTGCGCCACCACTGACCCCGTAACTCAAGCCCCACTGCTGAGCCCTGTCCCTCCAGGTGCCCTTTCCTCCCCTGAGACTCCCCCCATCCCGTCTTTG
>NW_027959736.1:0-211 GCF_054177405.1 Leptonychotes weddellii
TCGCCTTCCCCGCTCTGCCGGTGTTGCCCAAGCTTGCCTGGTGGTTAGAGTTGTGGGGCTCTTATTAGAAGGACAGGGTCTTTGAACCCTCTCCTGGATTCTCACCGACGTGGTCTGGGGTGGGCTCGGGAATCTGTCTCTAACTAGGACCCCAGGGGGAGAAATGGGAAGTGTGAGAACCTGCAGCTCACCAGGCCCCCGCCTCAGACAC
>NW_027959737.1:0-211 GCF_054177405.1 Leptonychotes weddellii
TGCACACCTAACCCACACCACCTGAGGCCACTAAGGGCTGTGACCGCCCCACACCCAATGAGGCTTTCTCCGGGTGCCTCTCGGGACTTGGGACGTGGGCTGGCGCATCCCTTCCCTCTGTCCCGAGGACGCCAGGCTGCCCAGGGCTCCTGGGCTGCTCACACCCACCACTCCCACCATGGCAGGGGCAGAAACACCACCTCGCTGCTGG
>NW_027959738.1:0-211 GCF_054177405.1 Leptonychotes weddellii
ATGAAACTTCGTAATGGTATTTTTTTCTTCCTGCCTGCCTGTTGCAGAATTCAGAAACTCTTCGGAATATTCTTATTTTCATGACAAAATAGTTATTTGCATAGGCTCAATATAAATCTACTTTCCTTGTTAACAGGGCATATTGGAAATATTAGGCATGCAACCATGGTCTTGCTTGAAATGTTTACTTGAGAAAATATTCCTTTAATCA
>NW_027959739.1:0-1186 GCF_054177405.1 Leptonychotes weddellii
CTCCTGATTTCTCAGTAGCTCCTACTGATCCCCTGAAGCCTGCACACCTACCACACTGTCAGGCCCGCTGCCTAGTGGAGTAAACATGCCTACCATGCCAGAACACTACTGAATTCCTCATCAGTCTGGCCCTTCATTCCCATAGACCTGTTAGCACCAAGGCCAGATCTGAACTTATATTCCTTGGCCTCTGCTCGCCTCCCGAAGTCCACAACTGACGCACTTCCAGTGTGGATCGCAAGCAGAAAAACCTCGGCTCAGACCAAGCACACATCTAGTTTGATTTCTCTGTAAACAACCCACTACATTTCTGCCGTTATGGGCATAAAAAGACTTTTTACATTAAACACCAAAACTGTACTTCATCTTTTTGATATATTGCAAGCACAAAATCAAAGTGATTTTTTTTCCCCCCTCAAACATGGTGATTTTTAAAAATTCCCACAATAAAACATTCAACAGTACAACAGATACCTGAGCGATAAAAACAACATGCTTCCCACTGAACTTTTTCTCCAATTCACGGACTAGCCGGACTTGGATTTTCTGGAAAGATTTCAGCTGAGGAACGGGAACAAAGATGATAATAGCTTTCCGACCACCACCAACTTCAATTTCCTAAAGAAAAAAAAAACCAACATTATTTTCAATTCATACCCTCCATTCTTTCCATTCAAGTACAACCCTAGTGAAACACTCAACGCGAACACTGTCATGTGCACTAGACACCTCTGTCCTAAGAGGTCCTTTAAAAAATCATCTTCCAGCTCTTTGTCCTTGGCCGGTAGAACCCCACCGTCCATCTTCCTCTCGCGGGGCAGATCTGACACACACAAGTCCGTGAACTTGCCAAAGGATGCAAGCCTAACACTGCACTACAGGACACAAACTTGCTTGCAACCCAAAATGAGGCTGGCTGTTCTCTGCAAACTCTCTGTCTGTGCAAATACAGAGCAGCTTCTGAGCCAAAGACAGGAATCTGGGAAACTTAACTTCTGATCATCTGTACACCAGGCCCACCGTACAACTGCTGGAGAAAGTGGAAGAGTGAACACTACAACCAGGTGAGGAGCGAAGGTGACGCTGTGCGGGGCGCAGACGCACTGCCAAGTCAAGAGAGAAGCAAGCCTCAGAGACCCTCTGTCTCTGCCCACTTCCCTACTCCACTGCAGCAGGCCTCCCCTTC
>NW_027959740.1:0-211 GCF_054177405.1 Leptonychotes weddellii
GCCTCTTCCATACCCGGGGCCCTTCTTTCTCCATCCTGTTGGGTCAGAAGGGCTGACGTGAGTGGGGAGCCATGTGTGGGGGACATGGATGATCGCGGGGGATGGCAGGTGAGCCCAAAGCCGGCGGGGACACGGATGATCGCAGGGAATGGCAGGTGAGCCGGAAGCCGGCGGGGACACGGATGATCGCTGGTGGGGGCAGGTGAGCCCA
>NW_027959741.1:0-211 GCF_054177405.1 Leptonychotes weddellii
GACCAGATAGACCTCATAGATATATACAGAACATTCCACCCTAAGACAACAGAATACTCATTCTTCTCGAGCACACATGGAACTTTCTCCAGAACAGACCACATACTGGGTCACAAATCAGGTCCCAACCAATACCAAAAGATTGAGATTATTCCCTGCATATTCTCAGACCATAATGCTTTAAAACTGGAACTCAATCGCAAGAAAAAAT
>NW_027959742.1:0-211 GCF_054177405.1 Leptonychotes weddellii
CCAAACTCTTCACATGAAAAGGACAAAGGGAGTTCAGATTTTTGCTGTATAGTAATTTCTGAAATAAAATAGAATTTGACTAAAAATCTATCATCCTGAAAAGCACGGTTAGCCTTTTAACAATGAAAATACCCAGGGTTCTATTCTGCTCAGTAGGTTAGGAAGTCATTTCTTTGCACTTGACTGGTTTGGTCCGTTACCCTGGGATATT
>NW_027959743.1:0-211 GCF_054177405.1 Leptonychotes weddellii
GGGCCTGCCCCCACCCCTGCAGTGCCCGGCAGAGGCAACCTTTCCAGGCTCCAGCCCTGTCTTTTGTCCTCTGCCCAGGAAGTGGGGGTGGAGGGAACACAGACCAGATGGCGGGGAGGTTACTATCCTGGCTGAGAACGAGAAAAAAATGTTGGGGCTTCAACGAAGCATCCAAGTTGTGAGAAATGCAGCCCCCCCCACCCACACACAC
>NW_027959744.1:0-211 GCF_054177405.1 Leptonychotes weddellii
ACATATCTCCCAAGACTGAATCAGGAAGAAATAAGAAATCTGAATAGACCAATTACTAGTAATGAAATTGTGTAGTAATCAAAAAACTGAACAGAAGTCCCAGACCAGACAGTTCTGAGATGAATTGTACTAAACATTCAAAGAAGAGTTAATATGTATAATTATCAAACTATTCCAAAAAATTGAATTGGAAGGACACATTGAAACCCAT
>NW_027959745.1:0-211 GCF_054177405.1 Leptonychotes weddellii
TTGCACTACTGGGTATTTACCCCAAAGATACAAATGTAGTGATCCGAAGGGGCACTTGCACCCCAATGTTTATAGCAGCAATGTCCACAATAGCCAAACTATGGAAAGAGCCTAGATGTCCATCAACAGATGAGTGGATAAAGAAGATGTGGTGTATATATATATACAACAGAATATTATGCAGCCATCAAAAAAATGAAATCTTGCCATT
>NW_027959746.1:0-211 GCF_054177405.1 Leptonychotes weddellii
GAGTATTTTTCATATGAAAGATTTGTTAGAGGAGGGTCTGAGTGTCCTTCCACTGGCTGTTTTTTAAGTAACTTATTTAAAATAATCAGACACATTTTGGGGTGACCTGCCATTGGCCCCTACAGGGAAATAAGAGAGAGGGGATGTAAAGCACATAAGTGAAAAATTAAAAATTGGTGAGTCTGGGCAAAGAGTATGCACTAATTTTGTC
>NW_027959747.1:0-211 GCF_054177405.1 Leptonychotes weddellii
ACTACTGGACACGTTATCATCGAACGACCAAATCGAGAAGAGTTACTTGCGATTAAGGCGGGTGAAAGTGATTATGACACACTGCTTAAGCAAGCTGAGGCGTTAAATCACCAAATAGATAGTGCATTTGCTAAAAGTCATTTGCCTGAAGAGCCTAAGTACGAGCTTATTATACAAGCACTTAGGCAGGCTAGAGAGGGGTTATATCGGT
>NW_027959748.1:0-211 GCF_054177405.1 Leptonychotes weddellii
TGGATAACTTATACCAGCAAAAACCTGGATGGCACATGTGGAGATGAATTCTAAGAATGATGGCCTACATAGGAAAGAAAATAACTAGATTAGGCCATATTTATCAATGTGGGTATAATTATGAATGTTTCGGATTTATTAGACTAGTTTCAGACTGTGACCGTTGATTCTCTTGCTTGATTTATTGACCAAAACTAGATTACTCAACAGT
>NW_027959749.1:0-12430 GCF_054177405.1 Leptonychotes weddellii
CCAGAAAGGGTTTCTCTAATATCTTCTGTACTTTTTTCAAGCCCAGCTAGTATCTTTAAAATTGTCTTTCTGAACTCTAGTTTCGACATCTTACTAATGTCCGTATTGATTAGGTCCCTGGCAGTCGGTACTGCTTCTTGTTCTTTTTTTTGAGGTGAGTTTTTCCGTGTTATCATTTTGTCCAGAGGAGAATAGATGAATGAGAGAACAAAATGCTAACAGGGTAACAATGACCCTAGAAAAATAGATACTAAACAAATCAGAAGAGACCTTCCAGAAAGTGGTCGCTTTTCTGTTCAGAGAGTTGCTGCTATTCTTTTCTTTGATCTTCGGTTGAGTTCGTAGGTGTTCAGAATGGTTTTGATCCCTATCTAGCTGAATTCCTGGGACCAGATGAAATTTAGGTCTCCTACTCCTCCACCGTCTTGCTCCTCCTCCTGTATTAACCCTAAAGTAGTATTTTTCAAACTGCAGGTACTTAGGCACTCACGAGTAGATTATAAATTTAGTTTAGTGGGTTGTGACCTGCATGTTTTAAAAAAGAAATCAAATAGAAAGAAGAACCTGTCACACATATTTACTAGATTGTGAGATGTAAAGTTTGAAAATCTGCAATAGAGGAAGCAGAGAAAAAGCCTAGTGTGAAAACAGCCAGAGGTCTTAGGTGGGTGGAAATAATGATGATGCAGGATTTACTTAGCCTTATTAAAGAATTTGTATTTATCGTAGAGGAAATGAGAAGCCACTGAAAGTTTCAATAAAGAGCTGATTAGATTAATATTTTCTAAAGATCCTTTTGAGTGTCCACTGTTTCTCTATTTGAATATAAACTACAAATTCTTTGGCCCAATGTTACAGGTATTCCAAAGTTCGTTCTATTTTTTCTAAAAAATCTTTCCACTGTTTTTGGTACTGGAACCTCCCATTTCATAAAGATTTATAGTCTGGCTAAGTGCCTTTGCACTGACAGAAAGGTCTGCTTAAGAGTAGATCTTGCTTCTGTCTTACTCATGTTGAACCTCTGGTATTTAGCTTAGTGCTTGGTACCCAGTAGGGATTAAGCAAATCTTTGTTGATAGAGTCTAAACATTCTTAATTTTAGCACTGTTACATAGTAGTAGAAATGACCTTGGCATTTCTAATAATACTTGCTTTTGGAAAAAGGAAAAAGTTTTATTAGAAATTCTTCTTTTTGGGGCACCTGGGTGGCTCAGTTGGTTAAGCGACTGCCTTTGGCTCAGGTCATGATCCTGGAGTCCCGGGATCGAGTCCCGCATCGGGCTCCCTGTTTGGCAGGGAGTCTGCTTCTCCCTCTGACCCTCCTCCCTCTCATGCTCTCTGTCTCTCATTCTCTCTCTCTCTCAAATAAATAAAATCTTTAAAAAAAAAAAAAAAGAAATTCTTCTTTTGGGCGACTGGGTAGCTCAGTCATTAAGCGTCTGCCTTTGGCTCAGGTCATGATTCCAGAGTCCTGGGATCGAGTCCCACATCGGGCTCCCCCTCAGCGGGAAGCCTGCTTCTCCCTCTCCCACTCCCCCTGCTTGTGGTTCCTCTCTCGCTGTGTCTCTCCCTGTCAAATAAATAAATAAGATCTTTAAAAAAAAAAAAAAAAAGAAATTCTTCTTTTCTCAGTTGGAATCATGTTAGTGATAGAATCATACTGATTTATTTAAAAGATAATTTAACAAAAAGCACTCTTATGATATATTAAAACAGAGAGAAGAAAAAGAACAACAGATTTTCTGATTAGGGAGTTTTTCTTCCCAAGGAGTACAGAGCAATGACAGATCATTCATGAGAGGAGGCAATCCAGCAGTCATTTATATTTTGTTTGGATAGGCATTTTTCTGAGCACTCACCAAAAGACAGTTTTATAAAGATGGCTAGGAAGAAAGAGAATAAATTAGATTAAAATGTATCAATCATATGAGCTTAATGGAGAGGCAACAGAAAAAAAATTTTGGTCTTAGAAGAAGTAAAAATAGAATATCCATATACCCCAAAGAACTTACAAGTAAGAATCTAATGATGTCAGTTTGTTGACAGAGAATGATTGTACTCTCACAGTACTGTGAGTTCACAGAATTAGATTGTGAAAACCAACTGTGAAGGAAAAATTCTTTAAGTGTATGGTTTCGATAAGTGGCAAGAGAAGTTATGAAAAATTCATGAAAGGTAGAGAGATTTCAAGTTCTGATTCAAATTTCTCTTTAATATACTTTTGAGATGTGGAAACTTGGCTAATTAGTTTTGTAAATCAGATTTTATGCAGCTTAAACATGTGTGTTAGAATCTAATTTTGCTAATATGGGATGGCTTTTTAAAATTACATACTGAATTTTATATTTTTATGTTCTACAGAGTCCTATTTTAAGCAATGCATCGTAGAACCTAAACTGAAACTGCTAACTTGTATAAATTTATCCCAAGGAAATAATTCTAAGTATGGGAAATTATTATGCACAAAGATGTTCATTTTCATTACAGTGTAGTTTAGTCAAGAAAATGTCCTGCTATAGGGAAATGATTCATTAAAATGTGGCAGTGAGCTTGAAATTTAACCATTAAAAGTGCTATTTTAGAGCAATGATTTCTTATTTATTACTTTTTAAACTGAAAAATAAAAAGTGCTCAATATAAACAAAAATCCAAATAATATAAAAATATGTAAGATTTAAAAAGTGAAAATGGTATTTCAAGTCCTTCCTTACCCTACACCGCCCCCCCCCCCAACCTAGGCCAACGTAGTTCTTTAGAAGTAAATACTCTGAGCACTTTAGTATCTGTCCTTCCAGACCTTTTTCTAGCCCAGTGGTTTTTTAATTGTGCTCCCATGAGGGGGCTTCTGGTTCTTTTCAAGTTGGGTAGGTGAAGACTGAGTGGGTGGGAACCAGGGTACTAAACCCTGTACTGCTTTGTTTGTTCCTATTTTATATATAGGGATTTCACATAGGGTTTAATTTAAACAAATAATTGCTCTGCATTAAAAAAAAAATGTTTAAAAACTATGGACCTAATTTAGAAAATGAAGTCCTAAGCCCCCTAGGGGATTCCAGATCAGGATTCCAGATCTTACCCAGTTTACCATTTTGCTACATGATGACAGGAATGTTCTACACAGGCCTGTCTCTTGATTTCCCCAGTAGTCTTCTGGCTGCTAACCAGTCACCTTGTTAGAATGCACTCCCCCTTCACCCCCCACCCCACCACCCCTGCCTTTTTTTCCCATCTCTCTAAATCTTACCTGTTCTTTAAGGTTCTGCTCACCATTGTTTTGTTCATTCCTTCTTTCAACATATTTTTAGTGAACACCCACATTTTGACTAATACTGAATGGGAAATATGTAGAATTTTGTATCAAAAGCTCATAAATTAGTAAAGGATGACCTTCATGTAAATAAGGGCAATAATGTTTTTTGCAAAGTAAGCGCATTGTGGGGGTGGGCAGGTATTAAAAATAGAAGTGGTCTCTTCCTTCTACAGATTTATGTGGCACTTATTAAAAAAAGGGCAATTTATGATACAGCTAAATTTCTGGGTCTTCAGTAAATACTTGCTCATTTATTAGTTGAGTAATAGAAGAAAATGCCCAGAGTTCACCTGTGAATTAGGGTTGAGACTTAAGAAGGAGCGATTTTCATTCTTGAGCCATCAAATGTGTTAAAAAATAACTTGAATCCAATTTACTGGATTCCATTATTGGGCATGAGCAGAGCTGAGAACGAGCCTTGGAAGGACCTTGGTTGTGTCATTCTCGTCCCCGAGGGCCACGTACCTGGTGTGGAAGGATCATACCATAAAATGCCAATAGTGTCTTCCTTATCACTAGCTGGTTAGTCAGGAAGTCGTGAATTCAAGATCCTGCATCTTCATCTTACTGACTACAACTTGGGCAGATTCCTTAACATCTTCGAGACTCAGTTTCCTAAACTGCAATGTGTGAACATGTGTGTCTCCCAGGTTTTCAAAAAAGATTATGTGAGAGTCCAGAGCGTGGGCTGCTCTTTTTTTCATGATATCTGCCACTTTCCTCTATGTTTTTAGATAAACAGTTAGTAAAGAATTTTTATAGTAACATTTGAATTTGCTTTTTTAATAAAAGTCAGAAAACTCTTGTCCTCTGGCCTTTCCTGATTATTAGGCTTCAGAATAACCCCAGCCAAACTCATGATGGATTCCATCTTTCCAAGTGCTTCATGTTCTGATTGAGTAGACTTAGTTCTTTGGTCCAGAATAGACCTTACAGTAGTGGTTTAAGGCAGTCTGTTTTATTTGTAGATTGTAAAAATGTTATTTAGATCTCTTTTTAAAATGAAAAAAATACATCAGATATGATATGTAAACAGTGGTATTAGAGCTACTTCCTATTCCAGCTTTCATTTTCTTTTTTTCTTTTAAAACACTGTGGTTTCCTGAAGACCTCTCTTCAGTATATGTAAGTACTATGTAGTGTATGTACATACTGGTCAGTATATATATACAACAGTTTATAGCTTGCTGGTAGTTTAATTAATTAAAAGTAGGATGGGATAGAGGCGCCTGGGTGCTGTAGTCAGTTAAGTGTCCAACTCTAGGTTTCAGCTCAGGTCATAATCTCAGGGTCATGAGAGCAAACCCTGCTTTGGGCTCCGTGCTGAACACAGAGTCTGCTAAAGTTTCTCTCTCCCTCTCCTCCTCCCCGCCTCGGTCGCTGTCTCTCTCTCAAATAAATAATCTTAAAAAAAAAAAGTAGGATGGGATAAATTATATAAAAGGTAAATATTAAACCTCAGTTGATTTTTTAAAGAAAATTGTAACAAAACAGTGGATCTGAAAATTATAAGCCGGGGTTCAATACAGCAATGTACAATATTTTTGTGATCATACGGTATTGTATATTCCTTAGTAAGGGGCAAAAGAGATGGGAAATTAGGTTTTGAACCTTTTATAAAAATATATAAAAAGAATGATGACTAATGATAATAACATTTTTTGAGGGCTCAATACACTGATCTATGCACTTTACATGTATTAAGTAATTTAATCTTCACAAAACCCAATGAGGGAGGTATTTTTTCATGAGGAAACTGAAGTATAGAGGCATAGGTCCCACAGCTAGTGAAAGTCAGTATTTAAGCCAAAGCAGTTTGACTTTGGAGCCCAAGCTCTGAACTACTCTCAATATCATTAGTATATTGATACTTCTTGACATTGAATTTTTTGAAAGAAAATTCTCTCTCTTAATTGAAGTGTGGAGATTTGCTGAATAAGTCACTTGGAATTTCCCCATAAAATCACCCAATGCAAGTCCTGTTATTGATTAATTCATTTAACGAAAGGATAGCAAATAGCTCAGTAAGCTTTGTACAGTTTCAAACATAGCGTAAAGCATTTGCCAGTGGTTCCACATCAGTAATACAACTTGGAACAGGCAGGTAATATTCTCTCCTTTTCAAAATGTACTTGCCTGAACAATGGATCGTGGATCACCACATCAAAAACTAATGATGTATTGTATGGTGACTAACATAACATAATAAAATTAAGAAAAAAAAAATGTTCCTGGGTCACAACTCCAACAGCACAGAAAAAAAAAAAAATGTACTTGCCTGAAATCTACATACTCAGGTATGGGATTTTGTGCATAGATTTTATAATCTGAATTTAAAATCATGTTATTCTTGAATCACTAAGTTCTACACCTGAAACTAATATTACACTGTATTAGTGTAATTACACTAACTGAAATTTAAATACAAACTTGAGGAAAAAATTAAATCCTATTACTCTTTAGGACAAAATCTAACCCTTTCTTAATCCCTAGGGGCAGTGCCAAGTAGGCAATCTACGCATGCATTTCAAACTCCAGAAGAGAGAGAAAATCATTAATGTTTTGTAATTTTTAAAGAAACAATGAAGTAGTCTTTCTGGGAAGAATCATACCTTTTTGTGACTCTTAATTTGTTTGGAGTTATTATCATTTTGAAATAATATGTGATGGATTGTGGGGGGAGACACACCATAGACTCGGTGGTAATCCGGCCCTGCTTTGGAGTGTGGTAGGGCAGATGCAGTAACTTGTTCGCGATTATCTAACAAATATAAATGAAATCATGGCTATGAAAATGGAAAAATGAATACGGAATGCCAGCTATCTGGCAGTGTTTAGGATGTGTCCATTAAATGAAGGCCTTTTAGTTGTGCTGTTCTTACTGGGGAATGAGTGGAGAGGGAGAAGTAGGAAAGAAAGTGGCCATTTGGGAGCTCCTAGGAGTTTTAGAAAGAGGAAATTGTAAGTAACTATTAAAAGTAACTTTGTAGAATATTATTGATAAGGAAATTTGGGGGATGTTTTATGAAATGCAAAAAGCAGGATACAAAATAATATGTACAATATGAGCCTATTTTTGTTTTAAAATTATACAGAGAAAAAGTATAGTAAAAAAAGAGTTCTATATACCAATATGTCATTAGTGATTATCTCTGAATAATGGGTTTCCAGAATAAATAATTTTTATGTATCCTTGCTTTTTTTTTTTTTTCCACTGAAGACCTATTGCTTCTGTGAGAAAAAGAAAAATAATTAAAAAAAACCCCCTATGTTAGTGGACATCAGAAGCACAATTTCAAATGAGCTGGGAAAGAAGGAAGGGTAGTCGGGACATTTTTTGAGCAAAAACCATCATGACAACTAAGTTGGTTTTTAGGTGGCTTTGGTAGAGCTTCCCCCCTCCCTTTTTTTAAACTGATACTTGAATAAAAACGTGCACAGCCCTGACCAAAGGGTAGAGGAGAGACTTGATTGCAGGGAGTAAAGATACTGAGTTAGGCCATTGTTTCACTTCGCTGCCAAGATAATTGAGTAACATAACACTGTGTACTTGTCGCTTACCTAATCTGCATGGAGTCTCTTGTACTGAGTCCGTGCACTTGAACTGACTTCACAGCACTGTGTACCAGGGAGCACTCTTAAGGGAAAGTGCAGTTTGGGAAGGTAGAAGATCAGTTTCATCTCCCTCGGTGGTGCTGGTGCCCCCTGTGAGGGTGGCCCAGCCAGAGAAGGTGATGTTAGGCTCCCACCTGAGGAACACCTCAGGGAAGGAGCTGTCCTGTTTGATCACTCTGGAAGGTAATGTGATTTAGTGTGGCCTGTGCATCAGGGTGCTGCTTCACCTCTGAGATAGGGAAGAGGGTGGGCCGGTGGATGGATAGATGTGGTTTGAGTAAATAGTTGAAGTGAGATACCATGAAAATTATGGGACACTCCAGGTCTTAAAATGTAGAAGAAAAATGCTAACTTTACATGGGACAAATCATGTTTTCCTTTTACTTTTCTTAAAAACAAACTTTTATTTTTCTTTTAAACTTTGACATGTTAGCTTCCTTTCTTCCTTTCTCTGTTCTTAAAAATAGGATTTTCTTTTTCTTTTAAACTTTGGCACCTTGGCATCCTTTCTGCACCTTAAAATTCTGGAAGTTTTCATTTTCAGTTTTCAGTTTAATTATACAGAGAGCTAAGTGTATATTTTATGTTGGTCCAGAAGTGGGTTTGCATTTTTAGAGTTGAATTCTCTCTAAAAATATAAGGATGTGTTATGGGGGAAAGTATGAAAGTATACTTTCGTATGAATTCTGAATAATAATTTTTACTCATTTGAAATGCTGATGAACTCATAACTTACTTTCTAAATTTAGGTAGTTCAGATTCACAAGTGCCAGAGAAAACTGGTAAGGAAATGTATTTATGTTTTATTCTTATGTACACTATGTTTTACATGGAAGTGTTGAGTCAGTTTATAAAAAACAACACCTATAAGAAATGTTGGTTTTAAAAAAAAATTACAAAACTAGTACCAGAGAAAATAAAACTATAAATTGACCATAGGCTTGAATTTCTGATATACCTGTAAGTTTCCTCACTGCTGAAGTTAAAAAAAAAAAAAAAGGTGGCTCAATATTTATTAAAGAAATGTAAAAATACCAGTTTTCAGTAGCAAGGCTATCTGCAGCTATTATTTCTGAATAAAGTTTCATATGACTTTATACATGAATGATTGATGAGAAGGGGATGTTCTCAGCAGTAGTTCTCAGGAAATTAATGAACATCAATTGCTTATCAATTAAAGGAGAGAGTCATTAAGTGGTAGTTTTTAATAAGATACATGTAAAAACTGTTTAAGATAGAGTAAGAGAAATATACTTTGTTTTATTATTGAAAAGCAGTTTCTCAACTTCAAAACGGGGTTCTCTGATTGAACTCCTTTACTATCCAACTATTCCTCAAGTTTTTTCAAACAGTAGCACTAACTGATATTTCTGGTAATAGTTGGCTTCCTGTGTTATAAAAAGAATTTGTGTATTGCTGTGAATTTAATCAGAATATCTAGTTAAATGATTGAATTTTTCCCCCCATTTTTTAGTTGGTTGGTTTGATAGGGACTAAATATAATTTAACTGATGTCACTTGGTAGGATAAATTGTACTTTGTTTATGCAATACACTTAGTTCTTTGGACACACATATTTATTCTGTCAACATTTTCTCAGTAAATAGAAACGGCTTAACTGCGAATTGTGTTTTAGTTGATTCATTAGCTTGTTTTGGTGTATCCTTCTAAATCATTTTTCCAAAAATTAATTAATTAGTGGAATTGAGGGTTGTGATTCTGAAAACAAAGTCAGTTGCTGTGAATCTGGTTTTCTTTGAAAAATTATTTGAGATGTGTTGAGGATTTATTATACAGAAGATTTATTATACCCACTGATTTTTTCTCTGGGCTTAAATTCTTTACAAATGTTTGGTTGTCTTTTAGGCATATAGAAAGAATTGATAAATTTTATGACATTACTCTTTTCTGTCAGTGGGCAATCTTGGAAATGAGTGATTGTTTTATGCAGTCAGCTAGTTTTTGGATATCAGTAGCTGAATTATGTCCATGACTTCTCAAGCTTTTGTGTTTGTTAGGGAATTATCAGGACCACCAATTTTACAGCAATTCAGTGTTACTAAAATGGCAGTTAAGGGCGCCTGGGTGGCTCAGTTGGTTAAGCAACTGCCTTCGGCTCAGGTCATGATCCTGGAGTCCCGGGATCGAGTCCCACATTGGGCTCCCTGCTCAGCAGGGAGTCTGCTTCTCCCTCTGCCCCTCCCCTCTCATGCTCTCTCTCTCTCTCTCATTCTCTCTCTCAAATAAATAAAATCTTTAAAAAAAAAATAAATAAATAAAATGGCAGTTAATTGTCCTTTCACTTCTCCCAGTTTTTCCTAACTTGCCAAGGAAGATTGATATCACTACCTCCTACCTAAATAAAACTTATGTGAGTGCTTAGATTCGATTTAAGTCAAAGAAGTCAAGATTTTTAAAAGAAGCTAATTATGTATTTTAGCCAAAAAAGAAAAAAAAAAAAGACAGGGCGATGCTTTCATTGTACTTTGGAGGTGAGCCTTTTAACCAGGGAGGACAGTATTTGTGAGGTAGTCTGTCTTATATTCCACTTTATAAGTACTTTTTAAAAAAAGATTTTGTTTATTTATTAGAGAGTGAGAGAGTGCATGTGCATGGGTGCAGGGGGAAGGGCAGAGGGAGAGGGAGAGAGAATCCCAAGCCTACTTGGCTCCCAGTACAGAGCTGAACATGGGGCTTGATCCCAGGACCCTGAGATCATGACATGAGCCGAAAGCAAGAGTCGGATGCTTAACTGACTGAGCCACCCAGACGCCCCTCAGTTTCTAAGCACTTTTAAAGGAGCTGAAGAATGATAAAAATTTATAAGATATGTAAATTACTATAAGCTGTTGTTTGGACCAATTTGGGACTTATACTTTATAAAGTCTGTGGGACAGTTATTGAGTGGGCTCACCTTCATTCCTTAGAATTGTTACTGTGGGTAGTTCCTATTCCTTGTTTAGATATAGGACATGAGCAGAAGACATTCATACACTTTTTCTAGTTATACATTCTTAACTGGATACCATGAATTATATACCTTGCCAAGCAGCGATAGTGCATTCGGAATTCTTGAGATTTCTTTTACATCACCATTTTAGATTTCTCTTGAGGGCCAAGTGATACATTAAAATATCACAGGAAATGCAACATGTAATTTCTTTCATGTGGGAATTGGCACTGGACAACCAAATGGATGCCTTTCATTTAAAAAAAAAAATTCTCTTTTTTAAACCGTGATAGGAAGATTGCTAACTGTATTTTTGGCATTTAATTTTGACTGTTCTTTCCTCTCTGTACCCTTAGTTTTACATTAACTTGGGTAGATTTCTTTGAGGTTGGATACTTTTATCATTGCCTTTAGTTTTACATTAATTTGGGTAGATTTCTTTGAGGTTGGATATTTTTATCATTGAATGAGGTGAAAGTTCCTAGGTGTTAGGAACAATTGGGTAGAGAGTATAGAAGTGGAAAAGCTGAATAAAAGAAATTGGATTGAATAAAGGAAACTTAGAATAATTTACCTGGTTTAGGTAATCTAGTAGAAGGCATTGAGTCCGTGTGAAACATTAGGAACCCCAAATAAGCGATGTAGGGAGCCCAGTGGATGAGAATGATGAAATCAAAGGGCTAAAAATGAGAAATGATTTTAGTAATAGCTGTAGGGCTAGCTTGAGTGGAGAAGAGAGTTTCTGAGTATGACTCAGTAGTCAAGCAGTCAAGGTCTCTGATCTCCATAAATGGGACTAGGGTGTCCTGCTGGGTTCTGATGAGCACCCAAGGGAGGCGGGTTTGGCATGAGG
Source organism: Leptonychotes weddellii (assembly GCF_054177405.1). Lineage (NCBI taxonomy): Eukaryota > Metazoa > Chordata > Mammalia > Carnivora > Phocidae > Leptonychotes > Leptonychotes weddellii. Next base: position 10,729 of record NW_027959749.1, read on the forward strand.
TCATGGCAGAATGGCAGAGAGTGGTGTTGGGGTGAACATGAGAAAACCAGAAGGGTGTGTTTAGGAGCTGTTTGGGGTATGTGCTGATTTGATGGTAAATTCTTCAGGAAAAGATAATTGTGGATAAGAAATGGAGAAGCTGAGGTTCAGGTAATGAAACTGATACCTAAAAGGCTTTTAAACATCATTTTCACTTAAATGAAAGGAGTTAATCACTGAGAGAAATTGGTGAAGATTTAAGTTTACACAGGTTTAGAGCTTAAAATGAAAATAGTTAAAGAAAACTGAACAGCCATAAAGTCGGCCTGCTGTTTGGGTGCTGCAAAAAGCAAATTAAATAGACGTAATCCTTCTTTATGAACCAATTATATGATTAAACAGTTAAGTACTTAACTGAGTATTATTCAAAAGAATGAACCAATATTTTTTATGAAACAAGGAAATAATTTGCATATCAGCTGACTCTGGTTTTGTTTGCCATAACCTTTCTGAAAACTAATTTAACTGACCACGTAATACATCCTGTTTGGTTACTACCTACTTTTGAAAAACAGAAACACAGAAGAGATATACTCAAAGAGAAAATGAAAGAAGCAGAGTGTACACAATTTATACAAATATATACAATTTATGCAAATATATTTATACAAATATAAAATAACCAGCTGATGGACAGGTTTTGAGATTTTTGACTAAATGTGATAATACTGGTAACAGAGTAAATCAAAACATTTTTGTTATGGGACTATAACAAAGTATTAAGCTCTCATTTAATGCCTTTCTTAGTAATTAGGCATGATAGGCCTGCTAACTCATAGCTCTGCCGGATTTTTCAAGTGTATTATTTAACCTTTGCAATGAAATGGCATGCTTCCTCCAGCACAGGAGGGGATTTTCTCCGAGATAATGGTTTAGTAAATCAACACACATACAATACACTGCTTTTTCCTAACTTTTAAAAGCAAACAATTTGAACATTAATGTTTTTCATTTTTGTAACTGAAGTTGAATTCATAAGGGGTATCTGGTATTAGTTTATATTTCTTTAAGTCAGTCGGTTCCTGATATGACTCTGTAGACCAGGGCTCTCATATGATAAAACTGTCATAGGGAACATGGAATGAGTTCTTCATAAATCTAAATGTGTTCAGTGGGAAGGCTGTGTTTTAGTCTGAGATTTTGCCCCTTCTACATTCTTTTTTTTTTAATTTTATTTTTTTAAGTTTTAATTCATTCATTTTAAGTACTCTCTTCCTCCAATGTGGGGCTTGAACTCACGACCCCGAGATCAAGTGTTGCATGCTGTTCCTCCCTAGTCATCCAGGCGCCCCTCCTCTTCTACATTCTTGGTGTTAAAATGTACACTTATTTTTTAGAAATAGATCATTTAAAAAAATTTTAGATTTTGTGTATATATATTTATTTATTTATTTATTTCCAGTTTTATTGAGGTATAATTGACATACATCACTGTGTGAGTTTCAGGTTTACAGCATAAAGGTTTGACTTATGTATATTGTGAAATAATTACAACAATAAGTTTAGTTAACATCCATCATGCCATATAGATAGAATAAAAAACAAACATTCTTCTCTAGTGCCCATGGAACATTCTCCAGAATAGATCACATCCTAGGTCATAAATCAGGTCTCAACCGGTACCAAAAGATTGGGATCATTCCCTGCCTATTTTCAGACCACA
>NW_027959750.1:0-1186 GCF_054177405.1 Leptonychotes weddellii
AGCTTTTGCCTGGCCCTCTCGCTCTTTGGTGATGTAGCTCATGAGGCCTGAGGATTTAAGACACCTGGCTACTCTGATGCAGATGCTGCCATGCTGGGGACACCACAGACAGAGACAAAGACAGAGATGGAGACAGATACCAGAGGAGTCCAAGCGTTCCAGCATCTTGGTGTATGTGAGTCTTCTTAGCCCAGGCACCAGGCCTGTGAGTAAATGAACCTCAGAGGCTTCCAGCCCATGGTCCTTGAGTCTCCCCAGCTGACATGGAATGTTGTAGAAATGAGTTGTCCCCTCCAAGCCCTGTCCAGTTTGCAGATTTATGAGCAAAATAAATGTATTCATTGTTGTAAGTGATTAAAATTTGAGATCATTTGTTACACTGTTCTAGTAATGGGAACATGAAGAGACTGCAGAATTTCAAAGAGAAGCAAGTTCTCATTTGTATCAAAAGCTGCTTTAGGTAAAATAAGATGATGGTCTGGAACAGACCACTGGAAAATAACATAAAAGGCACTGGGAAACACTGAAAAGGGGCATGGGCAGACCTGAAATGAAGTGGGTTAAAGAAAGAACGGGAATTGAATTGTAATGTGAGCCAATCATGATAACGTTTTCAAGGAGTTCTGGAACAAGTAAATTTGAGAAATGAGGCTCTAGCTGGAAAGGAAAGCAGGGTCAGGAGACAGGCTCTGGTTGATGTGGGAGATGCAATAGTGTGTGTGTTGATGGGAATGATCCAGTAAAGAGGGGGAAATGGATGCCATAGAAAAGAAAGGAGAGAATTGCTGGAGCCACTTCTGCTAGAGATAAAAGGGCCTGGGGTCTGTGACTGGAAGGAGTGGCTTTAGCTCAAGCATGTACAGTTTATTCGTCGTTACAGAAGGGAAGGCAGAGTCTATGGGCACAAATGCAGAAGCAGGTACACACAGTGGTGGGAAGAGGCGTAACCTCTTGCTTGTTTGCTCCCATTTTCTTAGTGGGAGAGTAAGTGGCCTGAGGCAAGAGGTTGGCTTTCTGAACAGCATGAGCAGCCCACTGGAGGTTCATAATCATGAATTTAAAGGTAGACCAGTTAGTGTGGTTATGCCATTTTCCAGCCACAATCAGTGGCCTGTGTGCAAGCACAAAGCAGATGGGACATTGGACTTAACTGGAGTTACGGTTTGCCAAGAGAAACCTAGTAAGG
>NW_027959751.1:0-211 GCF_054177405.1 Leptonychotes weddellii
CCACCGCCGCAGTCCACATGAAAATGGTAGTAACTTGGACGGAGTTGCCCAAGGATAAATGCGGAAAAGTGCACAGAGTTGAAAGATATTTAAAAGGCGATGTATACACAATTTAGCCATGAACAGGATATAGTCGGTGAAGGGTAAGATAAAGGAGAATGCGGGAATCTGGCTTCTCAGTAAATGTTGGTAAACTGATATATTCTAAAGT
>NW_027959752.1:0-211 GCF_054177405.1 Leptonychotes weddellii
CTTTTTACTTTTTTTTTTTTTTTTTTTTGATAGGCTCCTCGCCCGGCGTGGATCCCAGTGTGGATCCCAGTGTGGGGCCCAATGTGGGGCCCAATGTGGGGCTTGAACTCACAACCCTGATCTCAAGACCTGAGCTGAGATCAAGAGTCAGATGCTTAACTGACTGAACCATCCAGGTGCCCCACAAATCAGGAATTACTGTTTTCTGTGG
>NW_027959753.1:0-211 GCF_054177405.1 Leptonychotes weddellii
ACTCCCACCTTTGCTACCATTCCTTCAGTCCATTCTCAACACAACAGCCACAGTGATCCTGTTAAAATGTACATCACATCACATCACTCTTCTGCTCAATCGTTAAATGTCTGCCAATCTTATTCAGAGTAAGACCTACAGTCTTTACAAAGGCCTATTAGACCCTACATGATCTGGCGCTCTGCGCGCGCGCGCGCGCGCGCGCACGCAC
>NW_027959754.1:0-211 GCF_054177405.1 Leptonychotes weddellii
ACACATAGTAGGCCCTGAATGAGTATCTGCAGGATTGGATGAATGAATCTATGAACAAAAAAGCATTAAGTGAGTACAGGGTAGAAGAGATGAATATAGACTTACATTAACAAGGAGATCAGAAATGTGAAGTATGGTAGGGACTAATCGGACTCAACATTTTAAACAGAATTGATTTAGAACGCCTTTGGTGTGAGTAGGGGGGAGGTCC
>NW_027959755.1:0-211 GCF_054177405.1 Leptonychotes weddellii
AAGGCATGGACGGACATCCTCGATGCCTTGCCTGATGGACTGTCCACCAGCATTTGGCCCAGAAGCTGTTGTCTTCTCATCGGTCACATATGCAGCAGAAGCTTTCACACTTGATTAGCACAGGAGTGGCCACCTGACCCAAAATGTGCCAGTAGAAACTTGGGACCTATATGGAAATAGACTCCTTATAGTAGTGGGGTATGTGACATGC
>NW_027959756.1:0-211 GCF_054177405.1 Leptonychotes weddellii
CACCCATGTCAGATCAGAAATACTAATCATGAGCTAGACAAATTCAGTAATTTCATCAAGGGTGGGTGTTTTGTTTTATTTTATATCTTTAATTCTCTGGCAGTGCTAAAGAATGAGATGGTAAAGATGACTTGCAGAAGATGGTCTTATATTCCCCAAGGAAAGTTTCAAGCCTCAGATCCTTTAGTTCTTAAACTCTGACTCATCCTCC
>NW_027959757.1:0-211 GCF_054177405.1 Leptonychotes weddellii
GAATTGGTTTTCTTTTTTTTTTTTTTTTTTTAAGAATTTACTTATTTATTTGACATTGAGAGAGACACTCATTCTCCCTGGGGAAAGACAGAGAGGAGATGAACTAGAGTAGAAGTGAGAAAGACCTCAGTTCTAAGACCTCCCTGTGAATTTTTTACTATTTTGACATACACACACACATAAAAACCAAAACCAAAACGAAACACAAAAA
>NW_027959758.1:0-211 GCF_054177405.1 Leptonychotes weddellii
TGACCATGGAACGTTTTTCCAGTTCTTTGTGTCTTCCTCAATTTCTTTCAGAGTGTTCTATAGTTTTCTGAGTACAAATCATTTGCCTCTTTGGTTTTTCTTGCCAACTATTGGTTCTTATCTTTTTCATAATAGCCATTCTATTAGGTGTGAAGTGATGAGTTCTTTGTGGTTTTGGTTTGCATTTTTTTTTTTTTTTGATGATTAGTGA
>NW_027959759.1:0-211 GCF_054177405.1 Leptonychotes weddellii
TATGAACTAAACTTTTGGGGTTTTTTTGTTGTTGTTGTCATCTGTTTGTTTTTTGTTTTTTTTTTCGTCTTTTTTTTTATTTTATTATGTTATGTTAATCACCATACATTACATCATTAGTTTTTGATGTAGTGTTCCATGATTCATTGTTTGCATATAACACCCAGTGCTCCATTCAGTACATGCCCTCTTTAATACCCATCACCAGGTT
>NW_027959760.1:0-211 GCF_054177405.1 Leptonychotes weddellii
GCCTGGTGGTGGGTATTGAGGAGGGCACGTTCTGCATGGAGCACTGGGTGTTATGCACAAACAATGAATCATGGAACACTACATCTAAAACTAATGATGTAATGTATGGGGATTAACATAAGAATAAAAAAAGTAATAAATGAGTTTTCCATTATTTAGGACAACTCTTGGGTTTTAGCAATTTAAGGAAAAGATAACTGTACCCATACAG
>NW_027959761.1:0-1186 GCF_054177405.1 Leptonychotes weddellii
TGAAATTCGTACGTCATCCAGAGCACAGATTGCTCAGGTGCTGACCCCTGGAGCCTTAGCCGCGTCCCCACCACCGAGGAAATCTCAAGCAAAAAAACCCCGCTGCCTCGAGTCTCACAACGTGTGTTCTAATTCAGCTGGGGGGAAATTTCTCCCACGGAGGTGCCCTTGAAATCTAGTGGACCAGCATGTCTGAGGTTACTCGGCATGTCACGAGGTGGGAAGAGCTGAGCAGGGTGTTGGGATGGCACCTTGGTCCCCGGGGACCCTCGCCTGGAACAGATGCCCAAGTGGACGCTTCCCGGTCCGTCCGCTCACGCACCTGTCCGGAAGCGCGGGGTGGCCAGTGTTCATGATTTTCGCTATCATGGGGGCAGTAGTAAAACTTGCTGGGTAGTTTAAACACCTTGCAGGCTGTGTTGTTTTGTGGGACCCTTGCAGGTGGCTGGCGTTCCTCAGGACCACCTCCTCCAGCCAGATGCAGATACCTCCTGACTTTGGGGGATTATTGCTGATATCTATGTTTGGCCTCTAACGGGGAGGCAGAATCTGGATGGAGGTCACGTGAACATCTGACCAGTGTGATAGGAGCAAACTGTTACTTTCCTACTGGGACACCACATCCATGTTTACACCTCAGGTCTCTTGGAAAAGCAGCCTTGGCTGGCCCATCTTTGACTTAGTTTTTAGACTTTTGCACCCGTGTCCCTTCCAACTACTTGTTTTAACATATCATAATTTAAAATCTTTCATTGTAAGATACAAAATACTTTAGGCTTATAGGAAAGTTGCAAAAGCAGTACAGAGAGTTCCTGTGTGGCTTTCGCCTGGCTTCCCGGGAGAAAAACCGGGAGGTGAACGGTGACATGGCCCTCCGCACTGAGCTGCAGACCTAATGCACGTTGTGCCCATTTTCCAGGATGCCACTGTGCATTAACCGTCCTGGCTCCTCAGTGTCCTTGATCTGGGGCAGCTCCTCAGTCTGTCCTTCCTTGTCTTTCATGAACTGGGTGCCCCCTGAGCGTTCTGATCCCGTGCTTTACAGAGTGGCTGTCCACTTGGGTTTATCTAGTGCTTTCCCATGATGAGATCGAAGGTGTTCCTTTGTGGTCAGAGTGCAGTGGAAGCGATGCTAACATAGTTGTCACCTGGCTGACAGGTGGCTTCCCAGGTCTGTCCCCTGCAA
>NW_027959762.1:0-211 GCF_054177405.1 Leptonychotes weddellii
ACCACACACAGGCTGTTCATACCCTCTCCCACCTCTGTCTGTGCTGTCCCAAGCCTGAGGGGAAAAGTCCTTGCATTGTGATAAAGCGCCTCCTCTATCGGGCCAAGCGGTTGGCTGAGCATCACCAAGCAGTTTGTAAAAATAACAGGTAAAGGCCCAGTGGGAACTCTTATTTAACATACTCTCTGAACCCAGCTCATTGTGTAGGGTT
>NW_027959763.1:0-211 GCF_054177405.1 Leptonychotes weddellii
AGAAAGTCCAAAAGTAGAGTATCCCAAGGTGTGTGTAGCAGAACTTCACCTTCCAGCACTGGGGATCAATTGTTCATGCCACTCAAGGCAACTGGCCCCAGATGCCTGCCAGGGACTATGTGGACACAAATCCGTAGCACAAATAGTCACAGCATGCTCTCACCGCCAATGGATCTCTCCATCTACACGGAAGAAAATACATAAAACAAAT
>NW_027959764.1:0-211 GCF_054177405.1 Leptonychotes weddellii
GCAGAGTTCCATGTGTGTGTTTGGGGGAGTTGGTGACTGCGCATCCTGGTTTTCCAGGCGTGGACTAGGATCTCAACCATCACTTCAGCCACATATCCTTATAGGAGATAATGTACATACAGTACTTAGTACACTCCATAAATATTAGCATAAATATACTAATAGGAACTCAGAAATGTTAGCTATGAGCTCTCATTGTCTATAGAGAACT
>NW_027959765.1:0-211 GCF_054177405.1 Leptonychotes weddellii
CTATACTAAAAAAAAAACCACTGAACTATATACTTGTAAATGGTGAAATTTATGTGGTGTGAATTTTATCTTCCCCAGAAAAAGCTCTCCAAGAGATCCTAATGCACCACCGTGGTTGAGACCCACTAATCTGGGGGATTACTAGGGTGACTGGGGATCAGTATACTGATTTTTCTTTCTGCCTCGGGCTCTGATGTGGCTTCATACTAAG
>NW_027959766.1:0-211 GCF_054177405.1 Leptonychotes weddellii
GTGGCATTGGCATCAATACTTTCATTTTAAAGGTGCATAAACTTAAAATCAAAGAAGTGATGTCACTCATTCAGGTTCACACCACTGTTACATGGCAAACCCGGACGCCATGCTCCTGGCTGTTTAACTCTAAATTCACTCCTGTTCCTGAGTTCTTACAGAGTTGTCCTAATGGATTTTTTTTTTTTTTCTCTTTGGATCATAGCTCTGG
>NW_027959767.1:0-211 GCF_054177405.1 Leptonychotes weddellii
CTTCCCATGTCTGAATCAGTAGGATTTATCAGCCCCTCCAAAGAGGGGGACACAGTGCATGCGGAGGTCCTACGGCAGGAGGATGCCAGAGACATTCAGTGCTGAATGAAGGCCAGAATGGATGAAGCACGCAGAACGAGGGGACTGTGGTGTGAGGATGCAGCTGGAAAGATCTAAAATAGTAAGCGGGGGCACCTGGATGGCTTAGTTG
>NW_027959768.1:0-211 GCF_054177405.1 Leptonychotes weddellii
TTTATTTATTTTTTTAAGATATTTATTTTTTATTCCCTCCAAATGGATTTTTCTTCATATATATATTTTTTTACCTTTAGGTACATTTGGGTTTTTTCTCCTTCTCTTTTATGCATATACACACCCCACATATACAAGTTTGGATCCAATTTGTTTTAGATATTTTGCATTGATAAATTTTTTTCCTGTGTATTTTTTTAATATATATTTA
>NW_027959769.1:0-211 GCF_054177405.1 Leptonychotes weddellii
AAAATCAACCCAGAAAAATCCTACTCTTGTCCTAAACCGTTCTTAACTACTCTTTTGAAGACTGGGTTCTGAGCTGGGGGATGGGGGCTCTGTTCTTAGACTTCCCAGCAACCTGGCGGGGTCCTGTTTGGGCAACACAGGGACAGCTAGAGGGCAGGTACTTGGGCTCAAACCCATCTTCCCATCCTCTTTAGAAGACTGCCTGTGAAGT
>NW_027959770.1:0-211 GCF_054177405.1 Leptonychotes weddellii
AGCTCAACACCAAAAAAAAAAAAAAAAAGTCAGATTTAAAAACAGGCAGAGGACCTGAATAGATATTTTTCTAAAGAAGACATACAGATGGCCAACAGATATACAAAAATGCTCAACATCACTAATCATCAGGGAAATGAAAATTAAAAACCACGATGAGATATCACCTCAAAACTGTGAGAATGGCTAGAATTAAAAAGACAAGAAGAAG
>NW_027959771.1:0-211 GCF_054177405.1 Leptonychotes weddellii
GTTCCACCCCCCGCTTAGCCACCAGAGTGACGTCCCTCAGCGGAGCAGACTTTTAAAAGTTCCGATTTTGTGCTCCGTGGTTCTATCACTTGCCAGAAGCGGCCGACGGAGGCCCCTCCCCCGCCGTCTATCCTCCCGAATATCGCCTCGGATTCACTTCTCCGCACGTCCTACCTTCCAGAAAGTGGTCGCTTTTCTGTTCAGAGAGTTG
>NW_027959772.1:0-1186 GCF_054177405.1 Leptonychotes weddellii
AAGCAAGCATGCGAGGAGAAGCAGCAGAAGCCTGGCGGAAGATGGACGTAGCATTCAGGGACGCCTGCTAACGCAAGTGGACGACAGAGAAGAAAGGGGTGTGAAAGGAACACTAATCCCAAAGACAGAAACATAGCAATGGCCTTTAAAACGCTTTAAACGGTGTTTATTTAAAGCCTCGTGTCAGAGCTTTTAATTTAAAAGACACTGAGCTGTGGGATTATAAATCTGCAGGAGACAGTGCAGACCACTTTTCTCCACAACATAGATAAAATCACCCCAAATCCTCGGTGAATAAGCGAGGCTCTGAACAAGTAATTAAACTCCTCGGGTCCAACGATGACCGCGCCAACGCCTGACAGCATACTTACAAATTAAACGGACAGCGGTTTGAAAGGAAACCCTTCCAAAGATGGGCAAAAAGGACGCCATCTTTTTATCGGGGGCATGGGGTCCCCCTGTTCAGAAGCGAGGGAGCGAGCCCCAAGCTTTGCCACTTGCTTCTGTGTTATTTTTCCCAAGAACGTCATTGTAACATGTCTCGGCGACATAAGCCGCCGCCGTCCTCAGGTGTGTTAGAAAAACGTTCCTTGGAAAGGCCAACTTCCCTCCGGGCTGGAAGAGGGAGCCCATGGGGCCCTGGGGAGCCGCTGCAGGTGAGCTGATCAGGTAAGCGGGAACAAGAGGGCATCAGACGGGGGATGGGACCCTGGGAAAATGGGCACAGTGGCCGCAAGGCACGTGTCTCATGGCTACCACGCTGCCCTCCCAGGTGGGGAAACGGGGCGTGTAGGTTTAGACTCATTGAACTGATGCAGAAGGGCATCCCTGCTTCCTGTACCTGAAGGAAGGCTATGCTCGGTGGCCTTGGTGGCCTGCGCGGTGGCCTCTGAGGCAGGGGGTCTATAATGGTATCATTTTCTTCTCATCGACAATGTACTGAAATGTTTGCTGAGTCCATCCCTGGCTCCCAGAGCCAGTCTGCATTTTTTCCCATAAAGATGAAGGGGGAGAGGGTGTTTCCCCACGTCTCCCTTGCAGGAAGCTGCGCCCCTGGGCCATGCAAACAGGCGCTTAATTCCAGCTTAAAAACAAGCAGTTGCATGGCTTCATAGGAAAACTCCTTAATCAATGTGGCACTGACAAGCATGTATTATAAGACCTGATTTCTCGGGGCTCCTGGGTG
>NW_027959773.1:0-211 GCF_054177405.1 Leptonychotes weddellii
TTTTTTTTTTTTTTTAAAGATTTTATTTATTTTATTTGAGAGAGAGAGAATGAGAGATAGAGAGCATGAGAGGGAGGAGGGTCAGAGGGAGAAGCAGACTCCCTGCCGAGCAGGGAGCCCGATGTGGGACTCGATCCCGGGACTCCAGGATCATGACCTGAGCCGAAGGCAGTCGCTTAACCAACTGAGCCACCCAGGCGCCCTCCCTCCT
>NW_027959774.1:0-211 GCF_054177405.1 Leptonychotes weddellii
GCTCTGGCTGTGTTCATACAGCCCCCCCACAGTCTCATCCAGAGGCAAAGTGGATAAATCAGGCTTTCTCAAACAAATGCCATACCAAAAAGCCTCCAGAAAATCATACATTCAAAAATGAAAACCCTTCTGGATATTAAGTTTTTAACATCCATATTGAGTAGAATACTCTCTACAAAACACAAACATTACTTTCATTCATTCATTCATT
>NW_027959775.1:0-211 GCF_054177405.1 Leptonychotes weddellii
CCAAACTCTTCGCATGAAAAGGACAAAGGGAGTTCAGATTTTTGCTGTATAGTAATTTCTGAAATAAAATAGAATTTGACTAAAAATCTATCATCCTGAAAAGCACGGTTAGCCTTTTAACAATGAAAATACCCAGGGTTCTATTCTGCTCAGTAGGTTAGGAAGTCATTTCTTTGCACTTGACTGGTTTGGTCCGTTATCCTGGGATATT
>NW_027959776.1:0-211 GCF_054177405.1 Leptonychotes weddellii
GCTAAGTGATAGCCTAATGATACCGAAGGATTAATACAGCCTCTAGAGGTGCTAAATGTACAGCTGGGGACTGGCTAATTAAGGGGAGAATCTGTCTCATTAGCAAGGATCATGTTTAATCATAGTGGAAAAGGTAACAATGCAAGGGGCTCCCACCAGTGTGCCTGAGGTCAGCCTCACGGTCACGGTCCTGTACTCCCTGGGTTCGCCC
>NW_027959777.1:0-211 GCF_054177405.1 Leptonychotes weddellii
ATGATCTGCTTACAGGGAACCTGATTCTCCCATTCATAGATAGGGACCTGAGGAGTGGAGGGTTCTAAAGTATTTTTTTTTTCAAAGATTCCATCTATTTATTTGAGAGAGAGAATGAGAGAGAGAGAGAGAGAGAGCATGAGAAGGGGGGAGGGTCAGAGGGAGAAGCAGACTCCCCGCCGAGCAGGGAGCCCGATGCGGGACTCGATCC
>NW_027959778.1:0-211 GCF_054177405.1 Leptonychotes weddellii
CGTGAGCATCCAGGACTTCGGCAGCGCCGCAGTCAGCCTGCAGGTGGCCGGTGAGCGCCGGGACGGGGCGCCCTCCCCTCGCCTCATCCCTCACCTCCCGCAGCCCCTTACCCACTGCGCCACCACTGACCCCGTAACTCAAGCCCCACTGCTGAGCCCTGTCCCTCCAGGTGCCCTTTCCTCCCCTGAGACTCCCCCCGTCCCGTCTTTG
>NW_027959779.1:0-211 GCF_054177405.1 Leptonychotes weddellii
TGTCTTCACATAGCATTCCCCTTTTTCTATTTGTGTCTGTGTCCTTTTCTTCTTCTTATAAGGTCACCAGTTATATTGGATTAGGGACCATCCTAATGACCTCATCTTAATTTGATTACATCTACAAAGACCCTATTTCCAAATAAAGTTACATTCACAGGTACTAGGGATAGGATATATATATATATATATATATATATATATATATATA
>NW_027959780.1:0-211 GCF_054177405.1 Leptonychotes weddellii
CAGCAGCCAGGACTGAACAGTGCCCGAGACACAGGCTTTTCCCCGTTGGCTAAGAAATTTTCTAAGTTTTCTCAAGAAAATTTGCCGAGCCCCTTGGCTGTGTGGCTGCTAGGGAAGGCTCTCAAGGAAGACAGAGAAGCTGCCCGCGCTGCCAACGAGGCCTGACCTCGCAGGTGAGTTAGTGTGATCAAGGTTGGCCGGTGGATTTCCT
>NW_027959781.1:0-211 GCF_054177405.1 Leptonychotes weddellii
TTTAAGGCAACATTCATAAGGATACTCACTTAGCCTGAGAAAAGAATGGAAGACATCCGAGAGACCTTTACCACAGAGATAAAAGTTAAAAAAAAAAAAAGAATCAATCAGAAATGAAGAATGCAATAAATGGGATTGGAAACAGGCTTGATGCAAAGAGAAGGATGCAAGAAACAGAAGAATGAATTAGTGACCAAGAAGACAAAATTAT
>NW_027959782.1:0-1186 GCF_054177405.1 Leptonychotes weddellii
AAGCAAGCATGCGAGGAGAAGCAGCAGAAGCCTGGCGGAAGATGGACGTAGCATTCAGGGACGCCTGCTAACGCAAGTGGACGACAGAGAAGAAAGGGGTGTGAAAGGAACACTAATCCCAAAGACAGAAACATAGCAATGGCCTTTAAAACTCTTTAAACGGTGTTTATTTAAAGCCTCGTGTCAGAGCTTTTAATTTAAAAGACACTGAGCTGTGGGATTATAAATCTGCAGGAGACAGTGCAGACCACTTTTCTCCACAACATAGATAAAATCACCCCAAATCCTCGGTGAATAAGCGAGGCTCTGAACAAGTAATTAAACTCCTCGGGTCCAACGATGACCGCGCCAACGCCTGACAGCATACTTACAAATTAAACGGACAGCGGTTTGAAAGGAAACCCTTCCAAAGATGGGCAAAAAGGACGCCATCTTTTTATCGGGGGCATGGGGTCCCCCTGTTGAGAAGCGAGGGAGCGAGCCCCAAGCTTTGCCACTTGCTTCTGTGTTATTTTTCCCAAGAACGTCATTGTAACATGTCTCGGCGACATAAGCCGCCGCCGTCCTCAGGTGTGTTAGAAAAACGTTCCTTGGAAAGGCCAACTTCCCTCCGGGCTGGAAGAGGGAGCCCATGGGGCCCTGGGGAGCCGCTGCAGGTGAGCTGATCAGGTAAGCAGGAACAAGAGGGCATCAGACGGGGGATGGGACCCTGGGAAAATGGGCACAGTGGCCGCAAGGCACGTGTCTCATGGCTACCACGCTGCCCTCCCAGGTGGGGAAACGGGGCGTGTAGGTTTAGACTCATTGAACTGATGCAGAAGGGCATCCCTGCTTCCTGTACCTGAAGGAAGGCTATGCTCGGTGGCCTTGGTGGCCTGCGCGGTGGCCTCTGAGGCAGGGGGTCTATAATGGTATCATTTTCTTCTCATCGACAATGTACTGAAATGTTTGCTGAGTCCATCCCTGGCTCCCAGAGCCAGTCTGCAATTTTTCCCATAAAGATGAAGGGGGAGAGGGTGTTTCCCCACGTCTCCCTTGCAGGAAGCTGCGCCCCTGGGCCATGCAAACAGGCGCTTAATTCCAGCTTAAAAACAAGCAGTTGCATGGCTTCATAGGAAAACTCCTTAATCAATGTGGCACTGACAAGCATGTATTATAAGACCTGATTTCTCGGGGCTCCTGGGTG
>NW_027959783.1:0-211 GCF_054177405.1 Leptonychotes weddellii
TTTTATTTTGATAGACAGAGAATGTATGCAAAAGCAGAGGAAGGGGCAGAGGGAGAGAGAAAATCTCAAGCAGACTCCACACTGAGCCCAGAGCCCAATGCGGGGCTCAATCTCACAACCCTGAGATCATGACCTAAGCTGAAATCAAGAGTCAGACACTCAAAGAACTGAATCACCCAGGCGCCCCTATTTTTAACTTTTTGAGGCACCT
>NW_027959784.1:0-211 GCF_054177405.1 Leptonychotes weddellii
TGTGCGTGTGTCAATTATTGAGGGAAAATGACCATGTTAGAGTCCCTACTATCATCAACTATCTTCACCTCAGTAGGGCCTTGTGGAAAGTGATATGCCTCCCATAATGGAAGATAGGAAAAGAGTTGGTTTATTTATGCAAGTACTCTAGTCACCTGCCTATGGGTCACTTTGGGGGTAGGGACAATGGCTTTTGGGAACCCACAGAAAT
>NW_027959785.1:0-211 GCF_054177405.1 Leptonychotes weddellii
AAAAGGAGAGTGAGCCTATCAATCCCAAGAGAGAGAAGCCAACCCTTGATGGCTCCTAAAGGCCAGTCAGATGCCTTTGGACCTCCTCGTGACTGACTTCCTGCTCCTAAATGCCAGTCTGATGGCTCCTTTGGACTTCATCGTGACTGACTTCCCCGCTCCTAAATGCCAGTCTGATGGCTCCTTTGGACTTCATCGTGACTGACTTCCC
>NW_027959786.1:0-211 GCF_054177405.1 Leptonychotes weddellii
CACGGTGGACTCTGTTCAGCAGGGAGCCTGCTTCTCCCTCTTCCTCTGCCTGCCGCTCCACCTGCTTGTGCTGTCTCTCTCTCTCTCTCTCAAATGAATAAATAAAAATCTTTAATAAAAAAATAAAAATTAAAGTGTACAGTTTAGTGGATTTTAGTATGTTCACAGTGTTGTGCAACAAGCAGCACTAATTCCAGGACATTTCTATCAC
>NW_027959787.1:0-211 GCF_054177405.1 Leptonychotes weddellii
AGCACATGAGATGGGGGAGGGTCAGAGGGAGAAGCAGACTCCCCGCCGAGCAGGGAGGCCGATGCGGCACTCGATCCCGGGACTCCAGGATCATGACCTGAGCCGAAGGCAGTCGCTTAACCAACTGAGCCACCCAGGCGCCCCTGGAGGAGGTTCTTTACATTTGTGTCCATTCGAAGCTGGAAGTGCTGTTCGAGTACTCCAAGGACTT
>NW_027959788.1:0-211 GCF_054177405.1 Leptonychotes weddellii
CCCACTGCCCTTCTTTAATTCAGTTGAACACATGCTAACTGTTAGATCTCACTTTCTTTCAGGGAGCCTTAGGCTAGATGGAGGTACTATTCTTTCCATTTGGCTCATGCATTCTTCCTGGGAACCCTTACATTCCTGCCCAATTATCACTAAATGTGAAATCTTCATGGAACTATGAAATTCTCTTCCATAAGCTGTGGCTTCCTGCCTC
>NW_027959789.1:0-211 GCF_054177405.1 Leptonychotes weddellii
CAGAATTACAATCCGCAGGCAGTGACTTTAGGTTTCAAAGCCAGCATGGTCATAGACTGCTACATTATAAATGAAATGGGAATGCTAAGAGGAGATTACACCTTTATATACTATATAACGATCCTGCTGAAATTCCGCAAGAAAATTTCATCCTAAACATGGGTGAAGAAAGAAATAAGCACTTCAAATATTGTTCCAAATGGTTAACAGA
>NW_027959790.1:0-211 GCF_054177405.1 Leptonychotes weddellii
ACTACTGGACACGTTATCATCGAACGACCAAATCGAGAAGAGTTACTTGCGATTAAGGCGGGTGAAAGTGATTATGACACACTGCTTAAGCAAGCTGAGGCGTTAAATCACCAAATAGATAGTGCATTTGCTAAAAGTCATTTGCCTGAAGAGCCTAAGTACGAGCTTATTATACAAGCACTTAGGCAGGCTAGAGAGGTGTTATATCGGT
>NW_027959791.1:0-211 GCF_054177405.1 Leptonychotes weddellii
AAGGCATGGACAGACATCCTCGATGCCTTGCCTGATGGACTGTCCACCAGCATTTGGCCCAGAAGCTGTTGTCTTCTCATCGGTCACATATGCAGCAGAAGCTTTCACACTTGATTAGCACAGGAGTGGCCACCTGACCCAAAATGTGCCAGTAGAAACTTGGGACCTATATGGAAATAGACTCCTTATAGTAGTGGGGCATGTGACATGC
>NW_027959792.1:0-211 GCF_054177405.1 Leptonychotes weddellii
TGAAATAAATTAAAAAAAAAAAAAAAAGAACAGAGGTTGAAGGAATCATCTGAAAGCCAGTAGCAGCTGAGAGAGAGGGGAGGATTGCAATTGGGAAGATGGCAGCGATCGGGGAAGGCCGGTGCCGTGCCTTACCTGGAGGGCCCCTGCTCTGTGGGAAGAATATGTGTTTCCAAGAGCTCCTGGAGTTTTTGCAGTCGGTTGGTGGCAT
>NW_027959793.1:0-1186 GCF_054177405.1 Leptonychotes weddellii
TCTGTCTCCATTGGGCACTCCAGGCTTCGAAAGCCGAGATCCACAAGATCCTCAAGTGCAAGAGTGGAAGTGGGTAGCGGGAGGCATTCAGTGACCCAGGGCTCCCCATTCATCGCCTCCCACTGGCCCAGGAATGGGGGATGCCCAAGTCAAGGGCAGCTCTGCCCTCCAGTAATTCTCTGGCTCAGTAGGCCTCTGATGGAGCTCTGATGGAGGGTGTGCTGGGGGCTGTGAGTGAGAACGCCCCACCTGGCCTGCTGGTTGACGACAGGGGTTGTGAAGAGGGGGGATGGGAAAGGGGGTTTGAACTGAATGCTGAAGGAATCAGAGGGGGGCCATTGCAGCCGAGGTATCCAAGTGCACGGGGCGAAGAGGGGGCCCGGCCCATCTCAGGGGGTGTGGCGGGAGGGTTGCGGGTGACTAGGAGAGATGAGAGGTGGCCCCACGAGGAGGCAGGGACCGGATCATTAAGGGTCTAGGTGTAACATGAGAACATGAGGGAATGCATTTGAGTGCCATGAGGCTGGGTGTGTGGTGACAGGGGCTGGATAATCCTCATGGGCTCAGAAGCGGCTTCAGAAGCAGAGAAGGAGCAAGACCTGCCTGACAGAAAGTGGTATGAGGGTGTTGGTGGAGGAGAGGCAGCCTCTGGGATGGCTCTGGCATCAGGACAGGGGATGATGAATTGCCAAGGGGCATATGTACAGTAATAGGTGGAGAAGCATTGGCTCCATTTGGCGCTCAGGTCTTTGAGACGTGACATATCTAAGTCAGAGGCCTCAGTGGTAGGTGGAGGGTATAGAGCTCCAAACTCCACAGTGTCCGCTGGGGTACAGAGTGGGGAGGGTTCAGGGGTTGCCGGAGAGGAGGGCTTATAGCACAGGCTAGACATGAACACTAGGAGAATATGCAGTAAGACGAGGTGCCTTTCTTATTGATTTGCCAGAACTCTTTGTGTGTTAAGGGTATAGGCTGTGGTTACCCATGAGGTACCTTCTGAATTCTTGCCTATTGGAAATAATAGGATAACGACTGTCCTTTGACCTCCCCTCTTTTTTTCCATTGAGTGTTGCAGGGGGAAAGTCTGAGTCCAGCCTGCTTTTGTCTTTGTTGAGACCCTGATATTGCTGAGATTGGAAATATCTCCCACCTCATCTTTGACAATGAAAACACCACCCCCTCCGCC
>NW_027959794.1:0-211 GCF_054177405.1 Leptonychotes weddellii
TAAGATTTTTTTTTTTAAAGATTTTATTTATTTATTTGAGAGAGAGAGAATGAGAGAGAGAGAGCACGAGAGGGAGGAGGGTCAGAGGGAGAAGCAGACTCCCTGCCGAGCAGGGAGCCCGATGCGGGACTCGATCCAGGGACTCCAGGATCATGACCTGAGCCGAAGGCAGTCGCTTAACCAACTGAGCCACCCAGGCGCGCCTAAATAA
>NW_027959795.1:0-211 GCF_054177405.1 Leptonychotes weddellii
GGGGGATGGGTTAGCCTGGTGATGGGTATTAAAGAGGGCATGTTCTGCATGGAGCACTGGGTGTTATACGCAATGAATCATGGAACACTACATCAAAAACTAATGATGTAATGTATGGTGATTAACGTAACAATAAAAAATAATAATGAAAAACAAAACAAAACAAAAAAAACTGTATCCATTTCAAAGTTTTGTTACCCTTAAATTTGAT
>NW_027959796.1:0-211 GCF_054177405.1 Leptonychotes weddellii
AGCGAATATCAACCTCAATGGGGAAAAGCTGAGAGCCTTTCCCTTAAGATCAGGAACACGTCAAGGATGCCCACTCTCGCCACTATTGTTCAACAAAGTACTAGAAGTCCAAGCAACAGCAATCAGACAACAAAAAGAAAGAAAATGTATTCACATTGGCAAAGAAGAAGTCAAACTCTTTCTCTTTGCAGATGACATGATACTTTATGTG
>NW_027959797.1:0-211 GCF_054177405.1 Leptonychotes weddellii
AGAGCCTGGGGGGGGGAATGAGTGGGGGCCCTACAGGCCCCCAAATTTCGACTGGTATACACAAGGAGCTGTCCTTATGGCACTTCTCTGCCCAGTGAGAAGGAGATTGGCTGTGGCCTGGGTGAGTTCCAGAGACCCCTCCACTCACCTCTGGATCCATCTTGGAGCACTGGGCACCATGGACTGACTGGTGGAAGAGATGCAGCAAGAT
>NW_027959798.1:0-211 GCF_054177405.1 Leptonychotes weddellii
ATAATGTATGTACAAATAATATATACAGAAATCATATATGTAGTGATGGGGAAGAGCTATGTTAAATTATTTCTGGGATGATTATTTTTTTCTTTTTGATTTTTAATATCTTTCTTTTTTTTTTTCTTTTTTTTTTATTCTTATGTTAATCCCCATACATTACATCATTAGTTCTAGATGAAGTGTTCCATGATTCATTTTTTGTGCATAA
>NW_027959799.1:0-211 GCF_054177405.1 Leptonychotes weddellii
TTTTTCAAAGAAATGGAACAAATAATCCTAAAACTTGTATGGAACCAGAAGAGACCCCGAATAGCCAGAGGAATGTTGAATAAGAAAAGCAAAGCTGGCAGCATCACAATTCCGGACTTCCAGCTCTATTACAAAGCTGTCATCATCAAGACAGCATGGTACTGGCACAAAAACAGACACATAGATCAATGGAACAGAACAGAGAGCCCAG
>NW_027959800.1:0-211 GCF_054177405.1 Leptonychotes weddellii
GAGGGGAAGGTTAAGGTCGACCTTTCTGGAAAGCTGGGAAGGAACACATGAGGGAGAAGCAGTCATCAATGAGATCAAAGTGCAAATGATGGTCTGGAAAAAATAATAGAAAGTATATCATAGAAAAAAAGGCTGATTTCTCTAATATATATAAAAATTCTACACATTATTGAGAAAAAGAATGATTAGTGCAACTACAGCATTGGTGAAG
>NW_027959801.1:0-211 GCF_054177405.1 Leptonychotes weddellii
ATATATATTCTGTGGGCACATAAGAAAAATGTGATTCTGCTGGTGTTAGCTGGAATTTTGTATGCATGCTGATTGTATCCTTTTGGTTGATGGTATTGTTGACTTCTATATCTTTGCTAATTTTTGTCTAATCGTTCCATCAGTTGTTGAGAGAGCGGTGTTAAAATCTCCAATGATCATTTTGGATTTGTCTGTTTCATCTTTCAGTTCC
>NW_027959802.1:0-211 GCF_054177405.1 Leptonychotes weddellii
ATACTATGATGCAGCGTCAGCTTATCCAAAAAGAAACCTTACGCCAACGTGATGAAATGGATGAACAGTCTGAACGTGCTCGCTTGGTACAGGAAGAAAACGAGAAAAACCAAGCTGCTATTTTAAGACTACTTGATGAATTAGAATATGTTGCAGATGGTGATTTGACAGTTAATACAACGGTAACCGAAGACATTACTGGTGCCATTGC
>NW_027959803.1:0-211 GCF_054177405.1 Leptonychotes weddellii
GGCTTTGCAAGGTATCAGCAAGAGGCAGCCATGAGGCAAATTATACCTGACAGGGGCAGCAGGAGCAGCTGACTTTTAAACCCAGAGTCAGGTTCAAGTTGTTTGATTTCTTCTTCTTGCAGTGTTTTGAGGAAG
The DNA here is from genome assembly GCF_054177405.1 of Leptonychotes weddellii. Taxonomy (NCBI): domain Eukaryota; kingdom Metazoa; phylum Chordata; class Mammalia; order Carnivora; family Phocidae; genus Leptonychotes; species Leptonychotes weddellii. The sequence continues at coordinate 136 of NW_027959803.1, forward strand.
TATACATTTCTCACCAAAGAGGAAGGCGTGAATGGATAAACAAGAGGCATATTACTGGACAAAATGGCACAGAAGT
>NW_027959804.1:0-1186 GCF_054177405.1 Leptonychotes weddellii
TTTCCTTCATTGATGCTCACTGAATTGGAGAAAAGAAATGTGATGAGATATGACTCAACTATCTCTACCATTGCTTCAACATCTGACCTAATTTTTGGTTTTGGATCATCTAGAAGGATTTTGCTTGAACAGAGCACCCCATAGCTATGAAAGCTTGCAAACCACTGGATTTCCTAATTTTTAAGGTTCCATTAGCTCTACAGTTTTGTAAATGTGTTTGATCATTAACCAAAGTCCAAAACCTTTCCTGAATGCAATCTTACTAAAGATGGAAATAATTGTATATTCTTGTTAAGATAGAGAAATTAAGATGATATCTGACAAATATAATGATTAACAGTTTTATGTCAATTTAATCCCTATAAAAATCTTATAAAAGAAGCATCAGTACCCCATTTGAAAGATAAGACAAGGAAACCGAAACCCAAAAAGTTTATTTTTCTTAAGATTTTATTTATTTATTAGAGAGAGAGCACGAGCAGGGGAAACAGCAGGCAGAGGGAAAAGCAGGCTCCCCACTGAGCAGGGAGTCCAATGCAGGACTCAATCTCAGGACCCTGGGATTATGACCTGAGCCAAAGGCAGACACTTAACTGACTGAGTCACCCAGGCGTCCCACCCAAGAAGTTTAAATCATACCATATATAGATAAATGATCGATTTGTAATTTAAACTCAAATCCATGCAACTCTAAATACTATGCTCATTCCTTTGCAATTAATAAATCACTAATGAAAAAGTCAATAATACACTAAGAAATATCCCAAGATATCATTTAACCCACTTTAAGAAGTCCACCTTGGGTCTTTGAATTATTTAACTGGACAAGTTTCTCTGAGCACTTACTCTGTGTCTAATACCGTAGAGCATAGGAAGATGAGTAGTGCAGAGCTCCTGCCTTCTAAAGGCTTATAAACTAGTCAGGAAGATAGGCCCTTAATAGGAAGTGATTATAAGAGTGAACACAGGTGTATGGCCCAGTTTAGGTTTGCTGGGGGAAGGAAAAATCAAAGAGATCATAAATAGAGAAGTTAAGGGTAGTTCATCTTTCTAGATATATGTGAATAGGGTGAGTTTGGCCAAGTCGTGATCCAGGGTGGGAGAAGGGGCAGGTAACTCTTAACACCAATTTCAGAAGGAGAAGTAGTGGTGAGCAGAGAAGAGGCTATGTTAGCAATTTAAGTCC
>NW_027959805.1:0-211 GCF_054177405.1 Leptonychotes weddellii
TTGCAAGGGCACTCATTATGTTATTCATTTACTCATTCCACATACACCTACTAAATGTCCACCCTAGGCCAGGCATGGTGCAAGCTGCTGGGGATTTGGTTGTACCCAAACTGGCAAGCTCTGTGTTCTCAAGGAAACTGTATTCTAGTGGGAAAAGGCAACTATACAAATAAACAAGCCAAAGAAAAGATCAGAGTAATCATCACCATAC
>NW_027959806.1:0-211 GCF_054177405.1 Leptonychotes weddellii
AATGTCAAGAGTCAGCTTGAGTCTCCTCCAAGAAGTCTGCTTGGATTTCTTACCTTACTCCTGGGTCCCACCACATTCTCTCACTGAGTTCTCCCTCTGTTTCCCCATCCCAATGTCCAGAACAATTCCCTGGTCTGTGCTCATTTATAGTAATTATCACAGTCCATTCAAGTGTTCAGTTTATACACACACACTGTGTTATTCTCTGCTT
>NW_027959807.1:0-211 GCF_054177405.1 Leptonychotes weddellii
GGCTTTGCAAGATATCAGCAAGAGGCAGCCATGAGGCAAATTATACCTGACAGGGGCAGCAGGAGCAGCTGACTTTTAAACCCAGAGTCAGGTTCAAGTTGTTTGATTTCTTCTTCTTGCAGTGTTTTGAGGAAGTATACATTTCTCACCAAAGAGGAAGGCGTGAATGGATAAACAAGAGGCATATTACTGGACAAAAAGGCACAGAAGT
>NW_027959808.1:0-211 GCF_054177405.1 Leptonychotes weddellii
GAGGTTGTATCTCACTGTGGTTGTTTCTGTATTTTAAGTAAGGAAAACACTAATTTAATTTTTTTTTAAAGATTTTATTTATTTATTTGAGACAGAGAGAATGAGAGACAGAGAGCATGAGAGGGAGGAGGGTCAGAGGGAGAAGCAGACTCCCTGCCGAGCAGGGAGCCCGATGCGGGACTCGATCCCGGGACTCCAGGATCATGACCTG
>NW_027959809.1:0-211 GCF_054177405.1 Leptonychotes weddellii
TTTATTCATTTGGGGGGGCAAGTGGGAGGAGGGGAAGGTGGGGGGAGAGAGAGAGAATCTGAAGCAGATGTCCCGCTGAGCATGGAGCCCAACACGGGACTCGATCCCACGACCTGGAGATCACGACCTGAGCCGAAACCAAGAGCCGGATGCTCGACGGAGTGAACCACCCAGGCGCCCCCAGAAGATTTGCTTTCTGACAAATTGTTTT
>NW_027959810.1:0-211 GCF_054177405.1 Leptonychotes weddellii
TTTTTTTTTTTAAAGATTTTATTTATTTATTTGAGAGAGAGAGAATGAGAGACAGAGAGCATGAGAGGGAGGAGGGTCAGAGGGAGAAGCAGACTCCCTGCCGAGCAGGGAGCCCAATGTGGGACTCGATCCCGGGACTCCAGGATCATGACCTGAGCCGAAGGCAGTTGCTTAACCAACTGAGCCACCCAGGCGCCCCCCTTGTAATCTA
>NW_027959811.1:0-211 GCF_054177405.1 Leptonychotes weddellii
GGGCGGAGACCGGGGCAGGCCCACAGGGGCACTGCAGCCTGGAGGTGGGTTTTGTGCACAGTAGAGGCAGTTCTGGCTTGAGGATGTGTGGCAGCCCTGGGCCCACGTCCCTGCAGGCCAGTGAGTGAGAGCAGAGGGACAGGGCTGCATATTCTGCTCCCCGCAGCCTCCTCCCAGCCCGCCTCCCTCCCTCACCGGCCCAGCCAGTGTT
>NW_027959812.1:0-211 GCF_054177405.1 Leptonychotes weddellii
CTGACTGGTTCGTTCTTGGGGGCTTTAGATAAAAGCTGGGAGGTGTTCTCAGTTGGGACAAGAGGGTTCTTTCGGTTTAATTAATTGGCAACGCGTACATGAGAGAGGCTACAAGTTCAGGGCTGACATCACTCAATTTCTGCCCTCAAATATTAAATCTAAGTCAGTGATTCGCTGGTTGCTCAATAGCACCAAGAATCGCCTTAATGTA
>NW_027959813.1:0-211 GCF_054177405.1 Leptonychotes weddellii
ATTTTTGTTTTGTTTTGTTTGTTTTGCTTGAGCAACTGGGAGAATCGATTTATTATCAACTGAGAGAAAAAATTCTAGTGGCACATGCTGTGGGGAAAGATTACTATTTCAGTTTTTATAGATAATATTTGAGATAGATATTAGACTTCCAAGTGGAGATTTAAAGTGGATGATCTGAGATGTGACAGAGAAGTCTAAATTGGAGATACAA
>NW_027959814.1:0-211 GCF_054177405.1 Leptonychotes weddellii
GGCCCTTTGGCATCTTCACCCTCTCCTCTGCTGCCCCACCACATCTTGGTTTCCGCATCTCTCTGTGACCTCTTGCTTCAGCTTTGTGGGACTCCTTGAGATGGGCTTCAGAAGCTGATCCTGAAATGAAAATTCAAGTGTGAGTGGTTATGTGGGAGGGAGGGGATTCCAGGAAATATGAGTAAGTGGGGGAGGGTGTGGGGGAGGGACA
>NW_027959815.1:0-1186 GCF_054177405.1 Leptonychotes weddellii
TGGGTGTTATGCACAAACAATGAATCATGGAACACTACATCTAAAACTAATGATGTAATGTATGGGGATTAACATAACAATAATAATAATAATAAAAATAAAAAGAAAAGAGCAAAAAAAAATAATGCAATGTAACCACAGGAGTGACATCTTCTCAACTTTGCCACATAGCAGAGCATAATGACACAAGTAAGAGCCTACCAACTATGCTATATTCCGTTTGTTAGACACAAATCATAAGATCCATCCACACTCAAGGAGCAGGGATTATGCAAGTTCATGAACATGAAGAGGCAGGGATCAAGGAGGTACCTTAGGATCTGTTCACAACATCATTCAAGGAGTTCACAAACTTGATAATATATTGAGTCTTTTCTAAACTCCTTTGAACAAATATAAATGGTGGTTGTTATAATTTTTAATAGAGAAGTAGTAAGATCTCTGATATTAAAGAACCTGGCCAAGATTGTATAACTAGCCAAAATGCTGAGTAGGAAACTGAATCCAGGTCTCCTGACTTTGTCCTTCAAGTGCATGAAATGATAGGAAATTTTAAAAGAATATTAAAGTGTGAGCTAGTTACTTGCCTTAAAATTCTTCTCAGGGAATTTGAGTGTATTTAAGTGAATTAGTGATTGGCATGATGAAATTTATCACTTCTATATGGGTACATCTTTATGAGCACAGGACAGGAATTCCACAGAAAAACAAAATAAAATTCTCATAATCAAAACTACAATGCACAAAAGGAAATGATCAACCATGAGGAAAAATCAGGAGGTAGCACAAATAACAGAATTATCAGAACCAGAGAAAATAAAGCAGTTTGAAAGAATATAGATATGTATTTCTTAGGATAGAGGATAAATAAAGAACATATGCAAAGAACATGTGCAACCCAATAAAGAATATATGCAAATATCATAATGGTGAGAAACAGCCTCCTTTCTCCCCAAGATCAAGTACAAACCCAGGATATCCTCTCATTACTTTTATTTACCATTGTGCTGAAAGTTTTAGCCAGTGTACTAAGATAAGGAGAGGAAACAAAAGTTATACAAAGTGAGAAGGAAGAAATGAAACTGTTTTTGTTTGCTGATGACACTATTGTCCATCTGGAAAATCATGAAGAATCAACAACAAAAAAAACCCTGAAAGTAATAAGTGAGTACAACAAGGTCACAAT
>NW_027959816.1:0-211 GCF_054177405.1 Leptonychotes weddellii
TATATGACCTTGGAAAAGACCTGTTAAAACACGAAATGAATAGCGCCTCTGTTTAGCAGCCATCAGAATCTCTGTGGCAGAAGGGATTTTAGGTATTACCTAGGCCAACCCATTTACTGTGGTTTCATCTGACCCCTTTGTCTGCCCTTAAAATCCCCAGCTCAGAGGACTGATGCCCCTAGTGAGGATTGTGATAATGCTGAAGAGGTAC
>NW_027959817.1:0-211 GCF_054177405.1 Leptonychotes weddellii
TAAAATCTTTAAAAAAAAAAAAAAAAAGAGTCTCTTATGGTTTGTCTCCATCTCTGATTTTGGGAAGACTCATACTTCTTAATTTCAAGTTTTATATGGCACGCCAGACAGCCAAACAGACAGACAGACAAGTTCAATAGAATTGAACATCCAGTGTGGGGATTCACAGAGCCTGGATAGACAAAATGTGACCTGTATATGCCTCCCTAGA
>NW_027959818.1:0-211 GCF_054177405.1 Leptonychotes weddellii
CGTGAGCATCCAGGACTTCGGCAGCGCCGCAGTCAGCCTGCAGGTGGCCGGTGAGCGCCGGGACGGGGCGCCCTCCCCTCGCCTCATCCCTCACCTCCCGCAGCCCCTTACCCACTGCGCCACCACTGACCCCGTAACTCAAGCCCCACTGCTGAGCCCTGTCCCTCCAGGTGCCCTTTCCTCCCCTGCGACTCCCCCCATCCCGTCTTTG
>NW_027959819.1:0-211 GCF_054177405.1 Leptonychotes weddellii
TTTTTTTTTTTTTACTTTATTAAAATACTGAGTTTATTTCACATGTATATTTTTGTCTCCCCACCATTTCCATTTGTCTGACCACCACTACTACTATGTCCTATCATAACATTCCATACATACTTAAAACCAAGCAAAGGGTGGAGTTCCATCTTTAAAAACTAAACAGGCATTTTGGACAACACATTCTTGGCAATGGAACCTGGACAAC
>NW_027959820.1:0-211 GCF_054177405.1 Leptonychotes weddellii
TGCTGGAGTGGGGGGGGGTGGGAGGGATGGGGTGGCTGGGTGATAGACATTGGGGAGGGTATGTGCTATGGTGAGTGCTGTGAATTGTGTAAGACTGTTGAATCACAGACCTGTACCTCTGAAACAAATAATACATTATGTTTTGTTTAATGCATTGTTATTATGTTTCAATTACCACAGTTACCACAAAAACATTGTTTGATATGTTCTT
>NW_027959821.1:0-211 GCF_054177405.1 Leptonychotes weddellii
TGGATAACTTACACCAGCAAAAACCTGGATGGCACATGTGGAGATGAATTCTAAGAATGATGGCCTACATAGGAAAGAAAATAACTAGATTAGGCCATATTTATCAATGTGGGTATAATTATGAATGTTTCGGATTTATTAGACTAGTTTCAGACTGTGACCGTTGATTCTCTTGCTTGATTTATTGACCAAAACTAGAATACTCAACAGT
>NW_027959822.1:0-211 GCF_054177405.1 Leptonychotes weddellii
GCAAGCCATGGTCCATTTGCTGCTTTTCTTGGTCTGTTTTGAAACTGTGAAATGAGCTCCAGTCTTCAAGGCGGCTATAATAACCATCCCGATTCTGACATTTAAATTACAGATGGCATTTTCAATTAAACAGGAGCTCTCAGCAGGTTTAATTTAGCTATCAGTTCTGGTCTGTTCTTTAAGTGCTTTAAAAAAAAAAAAAGAAAGAAAG
>NW_027959823.1:0-211 GCF_054177405.1 Leptonychotes weddellii
CCCACTGCCCTCCTTTAATTCAGTTGAACACATGCTAACTGTTAGATCTCACTTTCTTTCAGGGAGCCTTAGGCTAGATGGAGGTACTATTCTTTCCATTTGGCTCATGCATTCTTCCTGGGAACCCTTACATTCCTGCCCAATTATCACTAAATGTGAAATCTTCATGGAACTATGAAATTCTCTTCCATAAGCTGTGACTTCCTGCCTC
>NW_027959824.1:0-211 GCF_054177405.1 Leptonychotes weddellii
CACCTGCACAAATGCACATGAGCTCCCCGGGTTTCCTACCTACTGGCCTCCTTGGGCTTTCCTGACAGCCTCATGGATTAGAACCATCAAAGGTCTCAGGGAGGCACAGGCCTTTGTCTGTAGGCCCTGCTCTCCTAGTGCCCTATCCAGTACTCCCTGGCTGGGTTGGGATCTGAGGCTAGTAGGCAAGATTGGGCCCTACTGGGTATTC
>NW_027959825.1:0-211 GCF_054177405.1 Leptonychotes weddellii
GTGGCGCCACAAAAGTGTAGGAAGATCAATGTAGAAAACTCTCGGGCGCCTGGGTGGCTCAGTTGGTTAAGCGACTGCCTTCGGCTCAGGTCATGATCCTGGAGTCCCTGGATCGAGTCCCGCATCGGGCTCCCTGCTCGGCAGGGAGCCTGCTTCTGCCTCTGACCCTCCCCCCTCTCATGTGCTCTCTCTCTCTCTCTCATTCTCTCTG
>NW_027959826.1:0-1186 GCF_054177405.1 Leptonychotes weddellii
TGAAATTCGTACGTCATCCAGAGCACAGATTGCTCAGGTGCTGACCCCTGGAGCCTTAGCCGCGTCCCCACCACCGAGGAAATCTCAAGCAAAAAAACCCCGCTGCCTCGAGTCTCACAACGTGTGTTCTAATTCAGCTGGGGGGAAATTTCTCCCACGGAGGTGCCCTTGAAATCTAGTGGACCAGCATGTCTGAGGTCACTCGGCATGTCACGAGGTGGGAAGAGCTGAGCAGGGTGTTGGGATGGCACCTTGGTCCCCGGGGACCCTCGCCTGGAACAGATGCCCAAGTGGACGCTTCCCGGTCCGTCCGCTCACGCACCTGTCCGGAAGCGCGGGGTGGCCAGTGTTCATGATTTTCGCTATCATGGGGGCAGTAGTAAAACTTGCTGGGTAGTTTAAACACCTTGCAGGCTGTGTTGTTTTGTGGGACCCTTGCAGGTGGCTGGCGTTCCTCAGGACCACCTCCTCCAGCCAGATGCAGATACCTCCTGACTTTGGGGGATTATTGCTGATATCTATGTTTGGCCTCTAACGGGGAGGCAGAATCCGGATGGAGGTCACGTGAACATCTGACCAGTGTGATAGGAGCAAACTGTTACTTTCCTACTGGGACACCACATCCATGTTTACACCTCAGGTCTCTTGGAAAAGCAGCCTTGGCTGGCCCATCTTTGACTTAGTTTTTAGACTTTTGCACCCGTGTCCCTTCCAACTACTTGTTTTAACATATCATAATTTAAAATCTTTCATTGTAAGATACAAAATACTTTAGGCTTATAGGAAAGTTGCAAAAGCAGTACAGAGAGTTCCTGTGTGGCTTTCGCCTGGCTTCCCGGGAGAAAAACCGGGAGGTGAACGGTGACATGGCCCTCCGCACTGAGCTGCAGACCTAATGCACGTTGTGCCCATTTTCCAGGATGCCACTGTGCATTAACCGTCCTGGCTCCTCAGTGTCCTTGATCTGGGGCAGCTCCTCAGTCTGTCCTTCCTTGTCTTTCATGAACTGGGTGCCCGCTGAGCGTTCTGATCCTGTGCTTTACAGAGTGGCTGTCCACTTGGGTTTATCTAGTGCTTTCCCATGATGAGATCGAAGGTGTTCCTTTGTGGTCAGAGTGCAGTGGAAGCGATGCTAACATAGTTGTCACCTGGCTGACAGGTGGCTTCCCAGGTCTGTCCCCTGCAA
>NW_027959827.1:0-211 GCF_054177405.1 Leptonychotes weddellii
ATGTAGCAGTCTTGTTAAAAAAAGAAAATACAGCAAACAACAAACATGCAAACTTAATGTGATCAAGTTTCTACCTGCGACTATCAATTTAAAGAAGTAGGAGACCAGGGGCGGAGCAAGATGGCGGAGAGTAGGAGACCTGGATTTCGTCTCCTCTCAGGAATTCAGCTGGATAGGGATCAAACCATTCTGAACACCTACAAACTCAACA
>NW_027959828.1:0-211 GCF_054177405.1 Leptonychotes weddellii
GAATCATTACAGATGTCCTTCAACGGGTGAATGGTTAAACAAATTGTGGTACATTCATACCAAGGGTAACGAATAAAAAGGAATGTTGATACATGCAACAATTTCAATGAATCTCCAAAGAATGATGTTGAGTAGAAAAAGTCAATCCCAAGAGGTTACATACTGTATGATTCCATTTATGTAACAATTTTGAAATAACAAAGTTTTAGAA
>NW_027959829.1:0-211 GCF_054177405.1 Leptonychotes weddellii
GAATAACCCAAGTCTTTTTCTCTGTTGATTATTCCCCCAAAAGAGCTGTTTCATTTCTCAAACTCCCGGTGGGCAAGCATCATGATTTATGTACTCTCTGTATTTCTCATTCCTGAATTCTTTTTTTTTATTCTTATGTTAATCCCCATACATTACATCATTAGTTCTAGATGAAGTGTTCCATGATTCATTGTTCGTGCACAACACCCAG
>NW_027959830.1:0-211 GCF_054177405.1 Leptonychotes weddellii
TTGAACTGAAACGCAAATAATGACAGTATATTAAGTTACATAGTATTCAACTAAAGCAGTGTTCTAAGGAAAATGTAGTCTTATATGCCTATGTTAAAAAAAAAAAAAGGAAAAGATTGAAGATGCATTAATTTAACTTTCCATGTCAAAAAACTAGGAAAATAGCATCACTTTAGATCTAAGGTAATTATAGTCATAATAAAACTAGGAG
>NW_027959831.1:0-211 GCF_054177405.1 Leptonychotes weddellii
GGGCCTGCCCCGACCCCTGCAGTGCCCGGCAGAGGCAACCTTTCCAGGCTCCAGCCCTGTCTTTTGTCCTCTGCCCAGGAAGTGGGGGTGGAGGGAACACAGACCAGATGGCGGGGAGGTTACTATCCTGGCTGAGAACGAGAAAAAAATGTTGGGGCTTCAACGAAGCATCCAAGTTGTGAGAAATGCAGCCCCCCCCACCCACACACAC
>NW_027959832.1:0-211 GCF_054177405.1 Leptonychotes weddellii
ACATATCTCCCGAGACTGAATCAGGAAGAAATAAGAAATCTGAATAGACCAATTACTAGTAATGAAATTGTGTAGTAATCAAAAAACTGAACAGAAGTCCCAGACCAGACAGTTCTGAGATGAATTGTACTAAACATTCAAAGAAGAGTTAATATGTATAATTATCAAACTATTCCAAAAAATTGAATTGGAAGGACACTTTGAAACCCAT
>NW_027959833.1:0-211 GCF_054177405.1 Leptonychotes weddellii
TATTTTCACATATGGATAGATATCCAGTTGTTTCAGCACTATTTTTTGAGAAGTCCCCCAAATTTGGGGGGAAAATTTTTAGTTAGTGAAATCCAAAGGTCTGGGAATTGTGGTTCTAGGCACACAGATCTCCTCCCTTTTGTGACTGTTTACAGTTCTCCTCACCCTCACACAGCCTTGCTTTTTCTTCATTTCACTTTTGACTTAAGCC
>NW_027959834.1:0-211 GCF_054177405.1 Leptonychotes weddellii
TTCTTCTTCTTCTTTTTTTTAACATATAATGTATTATTTGTTTCAGAGGTACAGGTCTGTGATTCAACAGTCTTGCACAATTCACAGCGCTCACCATAGTATATACCCTCGCCAATGTCTATCACCCAGCCACCCATGCCTCCCACCCCGCACCACTCCAGAAACCCTGTTTGTTCCCTGAGATTAAGAATTCCTCATATCAGTGAGATCA
>NW_027959835.1:0-211 GCF_054177405.1 Leptonychotes weddellii
ATAAAGCTATTCTTTTTTTTTTTTCTAAATGCTGCATTAGCATGCAGGCCTGAGTCACTGATTTATTTATTTTTTATTTTTTTATTTTTAAAATTTTATTTATTTATTTGATAGAAACAGCGAGAGAGGGAACACAAGCAGGGGGAGTGAGAGAGGGAGAAGCAGGCTTCCCGCTGAGCAGAGAGCCCGATGTAGGGCTCGATCCCAGGAC
>NW_027959836.1:0-211 GCF_054177405.1 Leptonychotes weddellii
ACCCTACATTAGGCTTTATATCCACCTGAGCAGACTGTCAACAGAAAATGCTCGCTGAGGCCAAAGATCTCCTCCATCAGCTGGGAATGCTGGAGTGGGCTTATCAGGTAACAGATGGTGTGCTGCATGACTTGGCAAGTTAGAGGAGGCAGAATTGAGTCCTGAGTCCACACAGTTGTTTCTCGGGGTGGGGGGGGGGCTCCTGACAAAT
>NW_027959837.1:0-1186 GCF_054177405.1 Leptonychotes weddellii
CTGTCAGATGGGCTTAATGATCATACTGCCTACCTCACGAATTATTGTGCGGTCCAATGAAATTAATGTATGTTTAAATATTTCAAAAACTGAAGTTCTATACAAACGTGAAAGAGTCCTAGAACACTTCCACTCTCTAAATAGCTCCAGAGCAACACACCTCAGGGCCTTGAAGAATAACATAGTGGTTTAAATGTGAGAGTAAGGAAGTGAATTCGACAGAGGGAAAAATATGAATCCAAGTTACCTCTTCATGCATCCATTTCAGAACCCACTTGAGACCCAGCTGATGCTACTGGCCAAGGTGTGAAAGAAAATAAGGGTTAGAATAAATAAAGAGCCTTAATTTAGACTGATAAATCATTTCCATCTGAGACTCTAGAATTTGTTTGCCTTATTGTTGTTATTGTATATGTTCTGTTTTTGTTTATTATCGTAGAAGCACTCGTTGTAAGATACTCCATTCCTTCTGGAGCTTGGGCATACCTACTTTCTTTCTAGAAAAGACTCTGGAGAGAACAAAATTTTCACAGCAATTTTCACTGCACAGCAATTCTCTAGTGGATTTTAAAGGAATCCTGTGAGGTAAGACAAAAATCATCAGTGCACTGATTTTATATTCTGCAAATGTATAACCTCTGAAATTTCAGAGTCAGGGACTTATTTTTTCGCCGCCGAATGAAGACTTAGATTGGGACTCATGCATGTTCCAAATTTAGCAGAGCCTCCATGGCTGGAAGCAGTTGCTTAACAACTGCACACATTTGTGTATCACCTCACAGGTTGCCAGGAGAGGCCACGGGCAGAGCCAAAAAGCAAAGTCAAGTCAGACACAAACAACTGATCAAAAAAAAAAAAAATGGATCCTGAAATTAAGAGAGAATCGATGATGCTCTTCCTCCAACCGCCTTTTCTTTAGGAAGACCTGGCAGGGGAGACAACGGGATACATTCTGACGAGTGAAGTCACTGATGGTGTTCAGGCACTGAAGAAGTAATCAACTTTAAAACAAACAAATTTCACACCCAAAAAACAAATAATCAAGTCAAAAAGTGGGCAGAAGAGATGAACAGACACTTCTCTGAAGAAGACATACAAATGGCTAACAGACACATGAAAAAATGTTGATCATTAGCCATCAGGGAAATCCAAATCAAAACCACACTGAGATACCACCTTACACCAG
>NW_027959838.1:0-211 GCF_054177405.1 Leptonychotes weddellii
GATGATAACTTATTTTTTCTCAAAATAAGAAATATGGTTCTGAAAATGTGAAAACCCAACCTCTAGAAGGAGGGTGGTACCCCGGTGAGCGGCATGTGGACCAGTCTGCTGTGGTGTGTAGGGGATGAACCATGTGGGTTCGAGCGTACAAGCTGATCCTTACAGTTTAGTGGCTGTGGCAGATGACTCCCCTTAACCTCTTTGTGACTCA
>NW_027959839.1:0-211 GCF_054177405.1 Leptonychotes weddellii
GGGTATTGAGGAGGGCACGTTCTGCATGGAGCACTGGGTGTTATGCACAAACAATGAATCATGGAACACTTCATCTAGAACTAATGATGTAATGTATGGGGATTAACATAAGAATAAAAAAAAAAAAGGGCAGAGGTTGAGGATTCCTAGGCCGATTACAACAAGTATAATGTATCCGATGAGTCATTCAAGTCCTATTTTCCATTTCCCA
>NW_027959840.1:0-211 GCF_054177405.1 Leptonychotes weddellii
GCTAAGTGATAGCCTAATGATACCGAAGGATTAATACAGCCTCTAGAGGTGCTAAATGTACAGCTGGGGACTGGCTAATTAAGGGGAGAATCTGTCTCATTAGCAAGGATCATGTTTAATCATAGTGGAAAAGGTAACAATGCAAGGGGCTCCCACCAGTGTGCCTGAGGTCAGCCTCACGGTCACGGTCCTGTACTCCATGGGTTCGCCC
>NW_027959841.1:0-211 GCF_054177405.1 Leptonychotes weddellii
AAAAAAAAAAAGATCAATTAAACCTCATCAAAGCTAAAAATTTATCTTTTGTGAAAGTCTAAGTGAAGAAGATGAAAACAAGCAACATACTGGGAGGAGATATTTATAAATCGCATGTCCCACAAAGGAATAGTATCTAGAATATATAAAGAACACTGAAAACTCAGTAGAAAAAAAAATCAAATTAGAAAATGGGCAAAAGGCACAAACA
>NW_027959842.1:0-211 GCF_054177405.1 Leptonychotes weddellii
ACTCACGTCTGCCCTCTTGAGTCCCTCCTTCTGGCCGGAGAGCAGGCAGAAGAGGGCCTTGGGGCTGGGCTCAGGCTGGGCTCAGGCTAGTGGGCCCTGCTGCCCCCGGGGGCAATAACGGGGATCATTTCAGAACCCCTTCCCTGTTCCTGCGCTCCCAGGGCATCCTGCGGTAAACATCTGGTTGGTGGCACTAATTAATCAATGGGTT
>NW_027959843.1:0-211 GCF_054177405.1 Leptonychotes weddellii
GGGCGGAGACCAGGGCAGGCCCACAGGGGCACTGCAGCCTGGAGGTGGGTTTTGTGCACAGTAGAGGCAGTTCTGGCTTGAGGATGTGTGGCAGCCCTGGGCCCACGTCCCTGCAGGCCAGTGAGTGAGAGCAGAGGGACAGGGCTGCATATTCTGCTCCCCGCAGCCTCCTCCCAGCCCGCCTCCCTCCCTCACCGGCTCAGCCAGTGTT
>NW_027959844.1:0-211 GCF_054177405.1 Leptonychotes weddellii
TTCCAGAAGGGGCATGGGGGAGCTAGGTCTGCAGGAATTCTTCCTCTGGAAGCACCTCCCCTCCCCTCCCTCCTCCCTCCTCCTCCCTCCTCTCCTTCCTCTTTCCACCCTCCTCCCCTCATCTCCTCTCCCTCCTGGACCTCCCTTCTCCCCTCCCTTCTCCCTCCCTTCTCCCCTCCCTTCTCCCTCCCTTCTCTCTTCCTCCTTCCCT
>NW_027959845.1:0-211 GCF_054177405.1 Leptonychotes weddellii
AAGTCTTTTCAGTAAATGGAGTTGGAAAAACTGGAAAGCCACATAGAAAATAACAAAACTGGACTACTTAACACCATATACAAAAATTAACTCACAAAATGGATTAAAGATTTGAATGTAAGACCTGAAACCACAAAAATTCTAGAAAAAAACCATAAGCAGTAAGCTTCTTAACATGGCTCTTGGCAATATTTTTTTTTGGATCTGACCC
>NW_027959846.1:0-211 GCF_054177405.1 Leptonychotes weddellii
GGAGGATGGGTTAGCCTGGTGGTGGGTATTGAGGAGGGCACATTCTGCATGGAGCACTGGGTGTTATGCACAAACAATGAATCATGGAACACTACATCTAAAACTAATGATTTAATGTATGGGGTTTAACATAACAATAAAAAAATTTAAAAATATATAGTAAAAACCATATATTTTAATTGCATAAGTTATTAATTATAGTGAACCATTT
>NW_027959847.1:0-211 GCF_054177405.1 Leptonychotes weddellii
ATTTCTTGAAAAAACGAGTGATTTTCTTTTCTAATGAGATTTCTACTGTTTCTTTTTGGGTGTTTCTCATTTTCAAAAGAACAATATAATCAGTAAAAAAGTCAAAGCACCTTTTCAAATCTGATTGTAAATTTTCTAAGTAGGATGTGAACTTGCTAAGAGCCAAATAATATTCACATTTTGGATTTGTGGGAATCATCCCCTTTCCTGA
>NW_027959848.1:0-1186 GCF_054177405.1 Leptonychotes weddellii
GTGTGTGTGTGTGTGTGTGTGTGATGCAAGCACACACACGCTGGAAGGGAGGTGGTAACAGCACAACTTGGGGAATTTTGGGAGAGGACTCCTGGCAGAAGCGGCAGATACAGCAGATGGTTTGGGGAGGAGTCGGTGGGGTTGGGGAGATCCCGAGGGCCTCCCGGAAGGTGCTTGTCCTGCCTCCCAGTGGAGGGACTTCCTGGCTTTTCCTTCAAAATTCAGCTCCATGTCCTTTCTTCCGAGAAGCCCTTCCTGATTCCCCCTCATGGTGCTTACATCACCCCCTGTGCATTTTCCACCTTCGCCTTCATCCCGTGGTCTGGTTTGTGCTTCTTCTCGCTAGATGAGGAAGTCCTTGCTGGGAAGACCATGTCTTGGTCATTTTTGTGTCCCCTATGCCCGGCATAGTTGGATTTCTTTCACTGATTTATTTTATAAAAATATATCGATGGTCTCCCGTGTGCTGAGCCCTGGCTTAGGCACCACTGGTTCCATGGTAAGTAGGGCATGTGCGGCTCCGGAGAATAGTCTGGAAAGGTCAGCTCTTGTGGAAGGCTCATTCATTCATTCATTCCTTCATTCAGCAACCTGAGGCACTGGGGTTGTAGTGCAAGCAAGTCGGATGTGATCTGGGCCCTGATGGAGCTTACAGCCCAGTAGGGGAGTTCATGACCAGAAATCTCTCTCTCTCTCTTTTTAATATTTGACTAGAGACTTTATTTCAATAAAAATTTTTAAAGACTTTATTTATTGACCAGAGAGAGAGAGAGCACAAGCAGGGGGAGAGGGAGAGGGAGAAGCAGGCTCCCCGCGGAGCAGGGAGCCCCATGTGGGGCTCGATCCCAGGACCTTGGGACCATGACCTGAGCTGAAGGCAGCCACTTAACGACTGAGCCACCCAGGCGTCCCCAGAAATCTCTCTGTATAGGCTCAGCACAGTGAAAGAGAACAGGGCTAAGGGGCGAACTGTTTTATTGTAAAATGTGTAAAACGATTACAGATGCCCCACAAACGAATTTCGGACTGAGGGAATTCTTCTAAGTTGGGTCCGGATATGGAACTTTGCCAGCCACCCCAGAGGCCCCATCTGGGCATAGCCCCCTTCCTCCTTCCAGAAGTAACCACTCGCCTGACTTCTATGGTAATCACTTCTTTGCATTTCTTTAAAGTTCTATCACCCAAA
>NW_027959849.1:0-211 GCF_054177405.1 Leptonychotes weddellii
AATGTCAAGAGCCAGCTTGAGTCTCCTCCAAGAAGTCTGCTTGGATTTCTTACCTTACTCCTGGGTCCCACCACATTCTCTCACTGAGTTCTCCCTCTGTTTCCCCATCCCAATGTCCAGAACAATTCCCTGGTCTGTGCTCATTTATAGTAATTATCACAGTCCATTCAAGTGTTCAGTTTATACACACACACTGTGTCATTCTCTGCTT
>NW_027959850.1:0-211 GCF_054177405.1 Leptonychotes weddellii
CTGCACCCTGACCAGTGGGTTCAGCATTGGCTGCTACTACATACATTGGCAACAACAAAAGCCAGGGAGCCCTCCATGGTCTCTCCTGTACTATTACTCAGACTCAAAGAAGTACCAGGGCTCCAGGCGCCCCAGCCACTTCTCTCCATCCAAAGATACTTCAGACAATGCAGGGCTCCTGCTCATCTTGGGGCTGCAGCTTGAGGACGAG
>NW_027959851.1:0-211 GCF_054177405.1 Leptonychotes weddellii
AGGAGGGCACAGTCTGCATGGAGCACTGGGTGTTATGCACAAACAATGAATCATGGAACACTACATCTAAAACTAATGATGTAATGTATGGGGATTAACATAAGAAAAAAATTTTTAAAAAAATCTTTCTTTTAATGAATAAATAAAATCTTAAAAGAAAAAAAAAAAAAAAAACAGTTCCCCAGCCCCACTCAACAACCTAATACAACAA
>NW_027959852.1:0-211 GCF_054177405.1 Leptonychotes weddellii
TTTATTTTTATTTTTATTTATTTATTTTTTTTAAAGATTTTATTTATTTATTTGAGAGAGAGAGAATGAGAGACAGAGAGCATGAGAGGGAGGAGGGTCAGAGGGAGAAGCAGACTCCCTGCCGAGCAGGGAGCCCGATGCGGGACTCGATCCTGGGACTCCAGGATCATGACCTGAGCCGAAGGCAGTCGCTTAACCAACTGAGCCACCC
>NW_027959853.1:0-211 GCF_054177405.1 Leptonychotes weddellii
TTTATGATCTATGAATAATTTAGAAGTGTTTGTGATAATTTTCAGATTGGGGGTAAATGTATCTCACATGTGTTGATTTCTTTTTTTTTTTTTATTCTTATGTTAATCCCCATACATTACATAATTAGTTCTAGATGAAGTGTTCCATGATTCATTGTTTGTGCATAACACCCAGTGCTCCATGCAGAACGTGCCCTCCACAAAACCCACC
>NW_027959854.1:0-211 GCF_054177405.1 Leptonychotes weddellii
TTGCAAGGGCATTCATTATGTTATTCATTTACTCATTCCACATACACCTACTAAATGTCCACCCTAGGCCAGGCATGGTGCAAGCTGCTGGGGATTTGGTTGTACCCAAACTGGCAAGCTCTGTGTTCTCAAGGAAACTGTATTCTAGTGGGAAAAGGCAACTATACAAATAAACAAGCCAAAGAAAAGATCAGAGTAACCATCACCATAC
>NW_027959855.1:0-211 GCF_054177405.1 Leptonychotes weddellii
ACATAGGAGAGATAATTCTGGTGCTATTCGTGGATATACTGGTATATTTAGGCAAAGTAAAATTTATGAACATAATTCCTATTCTTCAAAATAAATTAGAAATTAAATATTAAGCACAAGTAGTCTATGAATGTTCTATAATTGGTCTATAAATGAAAAACTTACCCTTTGCACTATCATGTCTCAAAATTTATGTTTTGGAACTGAACTA
>NW_027959856.1:0-211 GCF_054177405.1 Leptonychotes weddellii
TAAGTCTGTTTCCACAATGGAAAAATCAAGCTCCAGAGCTATAATTTTACACAGGGACAGAGATTAGAGGACTGGAACAAACATATGGCATTTTAACTTTCCTTGACTGTAAGCGTGCTTGCTTTATCAAGGAGCCTTTTCTATTTTATTATATAGTTGCACAGATCACAAGCTTCTTTTTTTTATTTTATTTTATTTTATTTTTATTTTT
>NW_027959857.1:0-211 GCF_054177405.1 Leptonychotes weddellii
ATAAAATATATTTTCCCCTCACTCCTCTCAACTTCCTTCCACTTCCTTCTACTTCCCAGAGGCAGCCACTTTTTTTTTATTCTTATGTTAATCCCCATACATTACATCATTAGTTTTAGGTGTAGTGTTCCATGATTCATTGTTTGTGCATAACACCCAGTGCTCCATGCAGAATGTGCCCTCCTCAATACCCACCACCAGGCTAACCCAT
>NW_027959858.1:0-211 GCF_054177405.1 Leptonychotes weddellii
TTTTTCCCATGCTTCTTTAGTCTTTCAAAGTTAATTTTTAACTTTTTTTTCTTTTTAAATTTTTCTTTTTCCCTTTTTCAACCAACATTTATCAACCCCTTTTTAAAAAATCTTTTTTATTTTTCATTTTTAGAGTCATATTCTATCCCTTCATAGTAGTTAACCTTATTTTTGGTATATATATAAGTTGTTCTCACTTTAAAATTTTGAG
>NW_027959859.1:0-12428 GCF_054177405.1 Leptonychotes weddellii
ACAAGATTCACTTACTGCCTTTCAGGGAAGAGAGGTTTTTGTTTTTGTTTATTTCAGCTTTTGTGTGAGTCGGGCAGGTAGGATGAGCAGTAGTATCTTTTCTTTGTTTACACAGTGTAAAAACCACTCATAACTTTTACTGTCTTCATTGCATCTATTTGTGTAAGGAAAGCAGGGGTTCACCTCTAGCGGTCCAAAAATCTCTGGTCTCATTTAATGCCTTTGAAAAGAGCCCTCGCATTCCTTTTTCAGCCCACCCATTTCCCATTGCCTGTTCCTTCAGAGCTCCCAGCAATCATGGTCATGTCAGAAAATTCTCCCCTAATTTCTTCTGAAAAATATCCCATTATACATTCTAGTGACATCATGCACACATGCTTATTAACATTCACAACTAATACAACTTTCCATTTATTTTTATGATTATTGATTATCTTATTACTGTCTGCCTTCTCTGCTACTATATAACTTTCACGAGAACAGGGAATATCTATTTTTGTTCATCTTTTTTCTTTTTTCCTAAGTACCTAGTAATCTTGGTTTTAAGAATAAATTATTGACAAAAACAACATGCCATTTTATAGCTAAGGAAATAGGTATGATACAATTATAGAACATGCTAGCAGTCACAGAATTCACAAATGGCAGAGAATGATTTAGAACCCCTGGTGTGCATGACTCCAAAAGCCCATGTTTTTACTCTCTTCCTTTATATAATTGTGTGTTCCCTCATCGTTTTTTTTATTAATTTATTTACTTTCTATTTTTTAAAGATTAATTTATTTGAGAGAGGGAGAGAGAGTGAGAGAGAGAACACAAGCAGGGAGAGAAGCAGAAACAGAGGGAGAAGCAGGCTTCCCACTGAGCAAAGCCCAATGCGGGGCTCAATCTCAGGACCCCATGACCTGAGCTGAAGGGAGACGCTTAACCAACTGAACCACCCAGGCACCCCTGTTCCCTCATTTTTAAGAGAATACAACCTTCATCAGAACCTGTGTGCTGGATTAGGAAAGAAAAAGACACACCTGATGTTTCTAATGATATAGACATTGGGATCCTTTTTTCTTAGTTTGTCATCTGCAGAGAATGTTTCTTTCTTGCAGTGAGGGTGGGCCCATGATGCTGAGTAGTGTCCAGTGAAATGGAGGTGGAAATCATGCCCTCCTCTTCCAGGCCAGGTCTGTGCAACATCCTTGCTAATCTCACATTCTCTCTCCCGTGTCTTTGATGCTGGAAACACTTCGCTCTTAAGATGGCAACATTATTGGATGGTAGATCAGATTCCTTTGTGAGCAGCCAGAGACCAGCTTCCTCAGAGAGCGTCTGAGTGCAAGAGCTCATGAAGATTGGATGATTAAATTAGTGCACTTAGGGGGCGCCTGAGTGGCTCAGCTGGTTAAGTGTTTGCCTTTGGCTCAGGTCATGATCTCAGGGTCCTGAGATCGTGCGTTGGACTCCCTGCTCAGTGGGGAGTCTGCTTCTCCCTCTGCCACATCCCCACTCATTCTCTCTCTCTCTCTCTCTCTCAAATAAATAAATAAAATCTTTAAAAAAAGTTAGTAAATTAGTGAACTTAGTGCACAGTCTATGACACAGCAAGTACTTACTAAGCACTAGCAAGTGTTAATGAAGCCTTTGCCAGGTCTTAGGTTCCTTACTTGCAAACTGGAGATGCACAGAACTACCTCATCTAGCTGTGATGTGTAATACAACGAGGAGTAAATATGGCAGCCTGCATGGAGCCCTGAACAGAGCCTGTCATAAACCAGCAAGCCAAAGACTGGTGGCTACTACTTGGATCTTCTTGCAGATCACATAATGGAGCTTGGCATCGAGGTATAGCTTTCATTTTCTCCTATGATTCTCTTATTGTGAATACTTAAACAATTAAATGATTTTCCCTGGAGGCCATGGGGATGGATTGAAGTTCACAGCTAGCATGACTTTTCAAATATCCAACATTGGAAGGAGAGGAACACCTGGTGGAAGTGAGAGGTGGCAGGTGTGAAGATATCAACAGTGAGCTCCCTGTGTTCTGTTGGTTATCTCCCAGAAGATACAGGAGTGATAGGCTGGATCTGGTGTTCTGTTTTTAGAAAGTTTCCTGCTTGATCTCTACTCTTTTTTCCAGGAATTAGTGATTTGATAAAAATGCTAATTAAGTACTTAACATTTCTGGCCATAAAGATGAAAGCGGGAATCACATTTTTAAAGGTTCTTTGAGTGTCTCAAGGAGCTCTAATAACATTTGTTAAAGCCCCCTATCTTTCTATCAGAAGCCTTCAGTGGTCTTTAGGAAAAGAATATAATTATTTCTCATTGACACTGAGACACCCAAAGAGATGCTTGCAAGCAGCCAACCACATCTTCTCAGATTTCCTCAACTCACCTAAAGGTTTCTGTACATTTACTCTTCTCTCTGCAGTTCTACCCAACAAATATTAATGAGGTACTCTTGACTTAAGAGCTTGTAGTGGGAAGAGGATGCGGTTCGAGACCCTAAAGACTTGTCATCAAAGCCTTCTGTGACCCTCTTAGACCCCTGATAATCTCACTCTGTGACCCTCTGTGATCTGGCTCTGGGACCCCTGGTGTTCTGGCATTATGACCTCCTGTGGGACCATATTCATAGCCCATGAGATGTGAAGGACTTTAAAGACAGAATCCAACATAGGAGTTGAAAACAGAGGGCTCCTACTCTTGAGTGATCACTGTGCAGGGAGTGTGGGGAGGAAGGAGCATAGACACAACCTGGAGGTGTGGAAAGGACAATCTGGGATTTCCAGCAGATGTTAGATATTCAGATTTGCTCTAAGAGTAATGGAACCCATTGGCAGATGTTTAGAGACCTTGGCCATGGTGAGATAATGTGTGGTTGCTGGGGGAGAGGAAGTTGGGGTGAAGGGAGAGATGGAGGTAGGAGATGGATATGCAGTGGATCAGGTGAGGCCTTATCAAAACAGGTTCCTTGGAAATATATAAAAGTTAGATTCAAAGAACATTTAAGAATTGACAGGACTTGCTTACTGATGTGATAGGAAGTCTCAGGGAATAGATAGAGCAAAGAAAGGATAACCTCTGAATTTCAGGCACAAGAAGCTTGCGAAACAGAGTTCCCATCTCCTGAGCTAAGAAACATGGGACAGAGAAGCATTTGGGGAGGAGCAGGTGGTATGTATTTTATTCTGTGGGCTTCTCAATATTGAGGTATTGAAGCCTCTGCCTTCTACAGAACTGTAGCTCACGAGAAAGTTTTGAATCTTAAGGGATAGAAATCTGTGCTGAAGAACCGAGAAAAGAATGAGAAATCCTACTAATGATCTATGGTGGACGTTCTTAGTGATTCTGGGTATTCCCCGCATGCGGGGACGACTACCCTCCTCATCCCCTTTCCTTACGGTGGCTTCCATGTCAAACCGCCATCACTCCTGGCAATTGCTCGTAACAGGAAGTGATGCGTGCCCCTTCCAGGCTGGTGCTCCAGGCTCCATGCTCCTTTCTCTTACTGCAGCAATCAGGAAAGGATGGTGGGGACAGGAGAGCTACAGTTCAGAAGGCTCCCTTCTCACAGAGCCACCTCCTGTAGGAAACCTGACTATACCTGCAACAGACATTTCTTCGAGCCCAAGAAATCAGTTTTGGTTGCATTAGACCATGAGGGGTTGGGGCCGTGGGTTATTGTCTCACAGCCTAGCCTCTCCTGACTGTAGGATCCCTTTGCAACACCTGGTATTGGCCCTGCGGACACCAGGGGCTTCCGAAATAAGCACCGACCCACCGTGCCCTGCTAAGGGAAGGCAGTGGCCTCGGCGTCGGGGCTGTTTGTGGTAGAAACCAGTGGAATAGCAGGTGCTTCAGATGTGAGCAGGAGGGAAGATGCCTGTAGCTGGCTGAAGGTGACTAAGATACACCGAGCACAGAGAAACACCCCTGGGGCTTCCCAGAGCGTGTCTGCTTTCTGCAGAAGGGGCTGCTGTCAAGCAGGATTATGTCTAGAAACTGTTCTTATGCAACCAAATATTGATGCGGCAGGATCCTTGAGGAGTTGAATCTATTCACCAGCAGGAAGTAAGAGTGGCTTTTGAGTAAGGGACTGCCTTCAGAGGAAAGGAAGCTCCTGTGAGAACACCTGAGGTAGATAATTAGTATTAGTATAATTAATATAGAGATTTGAATACTGTTAATTAAATTATGTCTTTAGAGCACATTTTAGCATTTTTGAAGTCTCTTTTAAAAATCTCTTTCACCTCAAGTGTACCTGCATCATCAAACAACGTCCTGGTGATTTTGCCCTGAATTTCTCTTTATACTCCTAAATCAAAGAACTCCTTCATGCAGCAACTATGATGACCTTTGAAGCCTTTCTTTTAAAGGCTAAGAAAAGCTGAGCCCTAAGCAAATGGTTTGGCCTTCCTCTCCCCCAGACCCTATTCTATTCTTCTTACAGGAGCCCATTATTTGTGGCTGGACTCCAGTCTGTCAGGGAGTATTGTCTTCTGCGTTCCCAGGTAAACCACACCTGGATTGCAAAGGCAGTACAGAACTGTTTCAGCCAAATATCTACATTGTATTCTGGGGATTAAGTCTTCTTTAAAGTCCATGTTTCTTTTCTGGCAACTGGGGTTATATAAAGAATTTAAATGGCTCCCTTAGCCAGCACTCTAGGCGCTTAGATAAAAACCACCCTTTGGGGATCATCGTCCTGGAGCACATTTTCAGCTCTAGATGCCTTCCTAGTCCAGATCATTCTAGTGAAAATGTTGCCAGTTAAGTGTTCCTTCCTTTCTCTTTTCTTCTTTCCCTCCCGCCTTCCTTCCACAGATACTTTTCTCAGTGGCTCTTATATGCCTGTCACTATATACAGGGGAAGTTTGGCAGTGAGGAAACTGGATTAATTGCCATCAGAGTTCATATATTCTAGTGAGGGAACCCGAAATAATGCCATGAAGACATTAAAGCAAAGAAAAGTCAGTTGGTTATAGAAGGTTACTTGTGAGGAGGTGACATTGAGGCAGAACCTGGATGTTGTGAAGGACAGAGCCATGCAAAGATGTGAGGAAAATCAGATTTATCTTCCTCTCCAAGAGAAGCAAAGAAACTAGGTGAGTAAGGGACAGGCAGGGCTAGGTAGGGAGAGATAGGGGGCTATGGGATCATGCTCAGAGAAATCCCAAAAATGTGGAGATGTAGGGAAACCAGAGATAAGGGAACACATCAGACCACCCTGCCCTAGGTGTCCAAGGGGGGGAGTCTTATTTATAGACAGTCTCCTGTGATCAACAGAAAATAACCAAACCCTAAAAAGTAAGCCATTAAAGATGTTATCACTAGTCCTGCTTACACAAAAGTGCTGTCAGTAGAGAAGTCAGAGAGATTTAAGTTCCCTGGTTAGCCTTCAATAAAAGGCCAACCCTAAAAGCCCTCAGGGGCAACCCTGTGGGACCCCTCTCACTGCTGAGAGCCTTTTCTGTATCCTGGCTTAATAAAACTCTATGGCTTTACTCACTCACCTTTGTCTGTGAGATTCATTCCTTGGCTCAATGAGACAAGAACCTCGCTCTCCCGCTTCATATAAAGGCAGAAGGAAGAACACCTCGCTGATTCATTTGTATCTTCTGGAAAAGATTTCACCTCCTCTAACCACTACCATGTTTAGAAGCAAAGGAACAAGAAAAGAAGGAGTAAAAAAAAATAAGGATGTGTCCTTGATGAGGCAAAAGGTCTTCTGTTTCTGAGGTTGTCCCAGCAAAAGAGAATGCTGAATGGGAAGCCAGTGGTCACCATCCATTATTCACCTATGGGAAGTCATCTAAGGATGGAGCCACATGCTTACCCAGGGGCAATAGTATTTACCTGCAAATTAGCTCATATGGGCAAGACCTGGTTAATTTGATATGATTTCAGTGATGACTAATGTAATTTGCCCCCAGATTATTAATTAAAATAATAATCTTTAGAAAAGCATAAAATTGGCTATTTGGTATTCTCTCCATTCTGCTTTAGTCAATTTTCAATTTTTTTCCCTTTCTGGAAAATGTTTCAGAGCAGCAAGGGGTACATTTACAAAACATATGCAAAGAAAGTTTGGCAAACAACCACAACAAAACACCTTAACAGAAATTCAATGAGGTTAAAATGTCCTTACTGAAAGTGTTAAGGAGAAGTTGTAAAAACACCTTAGACCAGAAAGGAATGAATGGGTCCAGGTGTCCCTGAGTACATAAAAATTATACATTGACTCACTGGGGGAACTTAGAGTACTGTATGGAGAACTTTGGATACAGGGAACTTATGTACAAATGAGACATAATCAAAAGGAAGAAAGTTTTTTTTTTTTTTTTTAAGGATCCAGTGTTGGGCATATGCCATAGAGATAAGAATGAGAGATTCCTATTAGAACTACCAATAATGATAATAATAGTGAGTGACTCATAGGCTCAGGGGTGTATTCACATTTTAATATAATTCAACAGGTATTTGTTAGGTGAGTACTAAGTTCTGGAGTTCTTTTTCCCTCCATCCATCATTTTATATATATATATATATATATATACTTAATTTATAACTCATCTAATCTTCACAATGATCCAGAAAGGCTAGCAAACTATCACCACCATTTGTATGTAGATGAGGAAACTGAGTTAGAGGGAAGTTAATTGATTGAAAAGAAATTAGCCTTATCCTGAGAACAAGGGTCAATAACTCTGAAAGAGAAGAGGCACTAAATTTGAAATCTCTTGTGCAAGCATTATCAGAAGGAAATATAAGATTATATACATAATGTGTGTGGTCCTAAGAGTCCAAAGAAATGGGGTACTCACTGTGGTCTAGGAAATTCAGAGAAGCTTCATGGAAGAGATGGAAGGCAGGATTGATCTCCAAGGGTTAGGGTGGGATTTATCAGATGGAGGAGGGGGGGGACGCTGTTGCAGTTGCAATACTCATGGGGGCAGGTGCTCCCAGAACACTCTAAGGCTCATGGTGTACCTCAGGCCCAAATGGATGGTGTATCTGCAATGAGAAGAGGCACGCTAGGTCATTAAAGCCCATTGGCCACTTAGGTCTCAAGCAAACTAGAATTGGGGGTTTGAGTGTTTTGAGTATAGTGGGGGTTGGGAAGTACGCATAATGGCCACCATACTGAGTACAAACTATGTGTAAGTGTGTGTGTCTTTGCATATAATTATACATATATAATATACACATTTATATATTATCTATAATATATAATTTTATATATATCCTTTGTAATATGCATACACATATGCATATGTACATATTAACACATTATAGAATAAAATAGACACAAAAACATAACACAGATATATGATTTAAGTATATTTTCTACATGGAACCATGCACACTGAAATTACATGTTGTATGTATATATGTTTCTCTTCGGGTTGATTTAGATACAGTCCGAGGGTATCATCTGCCCTGATGTAATCAAGAGAAGGGACATTGCAGGAGAAGAAAGAATTTTGGAGAGAAAGATAAGCTTCCCGAAACTTGTTATTTGGGGAGATTCTCACTCGACACAGAAGAGGCTGTGTTTGCTTCTTGAATAAATGATAATTTTATTTTCTTTTTGCTTATTTATATTTTCTGTCTTTCTACAGGGAAGGCATTATCGGTGAAATAATAGGGAACTATGTCTCTGTAAGCAGTATGTTGCACAATGCCACACGGCTCCCAAATCATGTCAGCACACAGGCGTGTCCCTCACATGTATGACACCCATGCCATTTGCCTGAGCTCTGGTGGCCACCATGGAGGGCCGCGTGTCAGCCTGAAAGGGCCACCAGCCCGGGCCCGCAGAGGAGTCTGGCCCAGCCCCTGTGGGTCCTTCTCAGTGAAGAGAGGATTCATGCTGCTGGCCGGGCCGTCAGCTGGGCTGGGGTGGGTTTTCCTCCCCCCACCCGGGGGACGCCACAGATAGCCTTGCTGTGACAATCTGATAACCTCCTTTCTCTTCAAGTGCAGAGGAGCGGGGACGTCGCAGGATCAGATAGGACAAAATGGATTCTGACGAGGCATTTTCAGGTTTTCAAAAGGCAGGTCTTCATTCTGGCCTGATGTTTCATCTGGATTTATAATCTTCCCATTATGAGAAAATCAAAAGAGGTCATTTGGTGAGGTTTTATCTTCGTCTCCTTGTGAGTAGCCCTTATGAAACATTTATGAGTTTTCTGACAATATCAAACCAGGCTTTCTTTGCAATTCTTCCTTCCCCAGCTGTGCCCTTCAGAGGCACCAGCTCATCCCAGTTGATGGTGAGTGCGTGCCTTGCTGTCTCTGGAGGTTAACTCCTTAATGGTGATGGCTCGACTTTCTGCAAATCTCCCAACAACCACTACTCCCAAACTTCTGAAACAACTAGTGCTAAATTAGTCAAATGGGTGGCTCAATTTGGGCTGGTAATTCTCTGCCAATTGCCTGTTTTGAAATTACCCCCAGGCACCTGGGTGGCTGAGTCGGTTAAGCATCTGCCTTCAGCTCCGGTCATGATCCTGGGGTCCTGGGATCGAGCCCCGTATCTGGCTCCCTGCTCCATGGGGACCCTGCTTCTCCCTCTCCTCCTGCCTGCTGCTCCCCCTGCTTGTGCTCTCTCTGTCAAATAAATAAATAAAATCTTAAAAAAAAATTACCCCCAAATATGCAACAGCAAACATACGCGATGATCTAAACTGAGTTCTGAATTAAATTCTGTGTCTCCCTAGTGGCGTGCACTAAGCCAGGGGTCACCTTTGTCTGTCTCAGGCTCTTCTTTTGTATACTCCAAGTAAAATGAGCACTCCCCGACCTGTGCTGCAATATGGAAACAAAATGTTAGCAAGGATTTTATCCATACTTAACAGCTGCTGAAATATGAAAAAAAAACCTTATTGATATTAGTAAGTTAATTTTCCAAACATCAGTTATTTATTGCACGTCAGACCCCCTGTATCTGCAGTGCTCTGATTACGAAGATGAATATGGTCACAGACAGCTAAGATCTCAGGTGAGAAATAGAGGAATAATGAGTTAAATACGAACATGAGTCTGAGGTATCAATGTCATTAGGAACTATCCATAAATTAGTGAAACCAGGAAGAAAAATAATTCAAAAACAAATTGAGCATCTACTATGTGCCAAGAAATTAAAATATCAGTTCATTTATTTCAGACGATCCCTCGGTCCCATAGATCTTGTTTTTTCCTTTTAACAGGTGAAAAAGAGCTCATGCTTAGAAAGATAGAACAACTCATAGGAGTTTGAAAATAGAATTTGAATAAGGTACATCCAGTACCAAACCTATTCCTTTCCCACCACACTGTACTTCTTGTACTTACTGTCCTCTCTTTATTGGAATACCCTCCTGTGCCTCTATTTACCCAACAAGCTGTGTCGGCTCAGCTGCAGGTCTGATCTGCATGCAGATCCTGTACGCCCTGGCAGCTCAAGGAAAACTTCAGTCTCTCCTAGCACAGTCTACCTCCTGGAGCAGTCCACGCTCCTCCAGCGTGACCCAGCTTCTCCCTGATGCTTTCTCTCTATCACTCATGCACATCTCCTCTGATGCTGCTCTTCTACATGTGTTTTCCTCCAGAAATTATAAGCTTTTTGTTGAAAAGAGAGATGTCTTTTTTTTTCTTTTCATCTCATCTTCCTATCCCAAAAAAGTCACACAATAAAGGTTTGTTTAAAAACAAAAACAAGACCAAATCAAATGGTATCTTTAACAACATTTTCCCATACTTATTCAAAGGGTAAAAGGCATATAAATTTGTCCAACATTCATAAAAAATCTGAAGAGTTTATATAATTCTAAGAGTTCACAAAGTCAACTCGGCAAACTATTGTCTTCAGCCTGTTACGTCCAAGGCTGGTGTTGCATGTTGTATGCACCGTAATTCATGTGTGAGAAACAATAGCGACTCGCCTTTCAAGGACACAAAACTTATTGAGGGAAATATGTTTGTTAAACAACATACTGATGCTTAGCCTTTTATTAATGTCAAGAACTGTTGGAAGTAATACACACATATTCACACACATTTATTTTAATCCTCACAACAACCATATGAGGTGATATTGTTGTTTTAGTATTTTACTGACGAGAAAACTGAGTCCCGGTGTCATGGACAGCTAATAATCTAAAGATTTTAATATTAGAACCCAAGCAATCTTCAGACTGGAACAGGAAAAGGACATTAGGGAAAACTAAGGAAATCCTGGTAAAATATGGACTTTAGTTAATAATAGTGTACTGATATGGGCTCATTAGTTTGACAAATGTACCCTGTAAAATTTTAAAGGCAGGGGAAATTGGGTCTGGAGTGTATGGGGACTCTTTGTTATCTTTGAAACATTTTCTGTAAATCTAAAACTCTTGTCAAATTTAAAGGGGGAATAGAACAAAGAGAAGAATAATTTACACAATATAACTTATGTGGTAAATGACATTTGTACCTGTAATATATATATTACAAATGCATAGAAAACATCCCAGAAGTATACACACCTAACAGTTTAACAATGTATGCACAGAGTATACACACCTAAGAGAGTTTAATTCTTAAGGAAGGGAATGTGTATATTTCCACAGCATTCACATTTTTTATAATGAGACTATTTTCTTGCATGTCACATATTTTTTAGCTAATGCAAGTAAAATAATAAAAAAGGCCATATTCAGAGATGTGCAGGGAGGAGTAAGAGAACATTCCAGACAGCAAGAACATTGTAAGCAAAAGGTCAAAGTTTAGAATGTGACTTCTCTTGTTTCTCCTCTAAGGAAGCAGTGAGGTACAATGGAAAATACATAAGTGTACAAATTACTCATATTCTCCCAATGAAGTCCCCATCCAGCTTCTACCCCCTTCAGCTTTTACCATAAATCCAAGTTACCTCACATCCCATCTACTTAAATCAGGGATGCACCAGCTCTGCTGAAATGCTGGCGGGTGGGGGGGATGAAATCGAGAAGCATCCATCACCTTGGCCAATGGCAAGCAGTCTTGGATATGGAGCAAATGGAAAAGCCGGTTCCGACAGTTGCCTTTTCCAGAGTCTTCAATTATATCTGAGAGGCTGCTGTAAAAACTGGCATTTGAGCAATAACAAGTCATTGCAATTCTTTCTTTGGGATTGGGGATTCATGAATTATGCATATCTATGCAGATTTTTCACCTGTGACAGGTGTAGTATGGGCAATTTCCCTAACGTATTAAGAAAACCAGCCATAATACCAGTAATGGATATAAATGAGATGTTCTCATCAGTTTATTTAACTGTTTCACATCACCATGTGGCAGGAGAATGCATGGCGTGGAACTCAGTTGTTGGTGGGACTCCTGTAGGTAGCAGCCCTTTGTGCTGGGTTCTTGGTGAAAAGATGGACAGGTTGTGTCTTGTTTACTGCTTCATTTATTTATTTATTTTTTCTGCTGAACTGTACCACCTGAGTCGTGGCACATCCCATCTGAGAAACCAGCTGGCGAGCTCTGCGGAGCATTTCCCTGAGAGATGAGACAGATGTCAAAAAGGGAAGAAAAAATTATGTGTAACTACCACCCCCTCTGGATGCAGCTGCAAGGTGTTATAGCTTGAAATGCTTTGGCTTCCAGGCATCTAGGTCTCATAATTCTCTGTCCCGAGGCCCCTCATTCTCTGTAATCACTCTGACCTGGCAAAGTCCCGAGTACATTATAACTAAGGAAATCACATACTGCTTTAGGTACCTGAGGTGAACTATGCATGCTAAAGATTAAGAAAACACTTTCGTGATGAATAATCTCTAGCTCAGTGGGAGCTCTAGACGGGGGGACCCCAGGTCTTGCCGTGACTCTGGAATTGACCAGCAGTCCTCGTTCTCAGGAAGCAACTTGACTTTTCTGGGTCCTTCTTGTCTTATCATCTAAATGTAAAACAATAGGACTTAATGGATTCCAAGATACATTCCAGTCATATAATGCCCTACCCTGAGTCTTTCCTTTGACCATTTACCTACTCTGGAAATGTAGGCTTCCCAGGGATATATGTGCGTACATGAGACTGTGCAGGCATTTGAAATGGAATGTGTTGATTTATTATTTTATTTTATTTAGAGAGGGAAAGAGAGAGAGAGGGGAGTGGCAGGGGCAGAGGGAGGGAGAGAATCTTAAGCAGACTCCATGCCGAGTGTTGAGCCAGTCAAGGGGATCAATCTCACAACCCTGAGCCGAAATCATGAGTTCGATGCTTAATGCACTGAGTCCACCCAGGTGCCCCTGAAATGGAATGTGTTTAAACATTGGATATATCCCACTTGGTTACTGCACTTCCTTTCAAACAACAACACTCTGCAATTTACACGGGCACTAACAGTGCTTCATTGGTGTGGTCTATATTGTTTCTGCCAGCTCGGGATTATTCCCCTAGCATTCCATGCGCAAACCTGGGGGAG
>NW_027959860.1:0-1185 GCF_054177405.1 Leptonychotes weddellii
CATGTACCTGAAAGGGGGCACTCAGGGGCTTATCCTATCACATGGGCTGAGTAGGGGACCCAGGGGGTGGATGGACAGTCACAGCAGAACTGACTTAAGAAACAAATACAAATCCCAATTACATAAAGCAGCTGGATTCTGTAGAAGACATTGTGGAGACTTTTGGTATTCAAAGAAAAGCAGTTCTCAAAGCTTTTCCAATCCATAATTTGTGAGTATCATCACTACAAATAACCTTTCCCATAAATTGCAATACAACTAAAGATAATGGGGCCCTCTCAGATCCTTAACAAGAGTGACTATGTTAAAAGGGGATATTATCACCACAAAAAGAATGAAAGAAAGAGAAAGAAAGAAAGAAAGAAAAGAAAAGAAAGAAGAAAGAGAAAAAAGAAAGAAAGAAGAAAGAAAAAAAGAGAAAGAAAGAAAGAAGAAAGAAAGAGAAAAGAAAAGAAAAAAAAGGAAAGGAAAGAAGGAAGGAAGGAAGAAAAAGAAAGTTACTATATGAGATGATGAATATGTAAATTAGCTTGATTGTGGTGATATCTTACAGTGTATATGTAATATCAAATCAACAAGTTGTACACCTTAAATATGTACAAATTTTAGTTGTCAATTATACCTCGATAAAGCTGGGGGTGGGGAAGAGAAGATAAGTCAGGACCCATGAAGTCACGTCGAAATGAGAAAAGTTACAGTTACCAACTTACACTTCAGCAAATACACCTTCCTAGAGTCATCACATTTTGAGGTCATCATCACATGGTGAAATATCATTGTGCGCGCCACTATCACATTCATGCATTCCTTCAGTCACATGTCCAACGAGAGCTTAACCAGCCACAAAGTTTCCAGTGATGAGTAAGACCGGATCCTAAACACAAGCGGGCTCTGCTCTACCATCATCATGGCATTACATTTCCTAGGACATTTGAACTTGGATGTAAGAGAAGACTTTAGAATGACATCCAGGGATCTGCAAACACTGTCCATCAGAGAGCTTCCCAAGGAGGGACCTGGGCAACTGCTGTATTGCTGATTCCTCCTGAGGACGGAAGCCCTCAGATCAGAGCTGGGGCTCATTGTAGTCACTGCAGATCACACATTTGCAATGCAAAACAAGTTGAGAACCAGATTTTCAGGGATTCCCTGGATGTTGGAGAAGCATGGATGTTGGATGTGGAT
>NW_027959861.1:0-211 GCF_054177405.1 Leptonychotes weddellii
CCTGGGAAAATATGACTCTTGATTTCGGCTCAGGTCATGATCTCAGGGTCATGAGATGGAGCCCCATGTCGGGCTCTAAGCTCAGAGTGGAGTCTACCGGAGATTCTCTCTCTCCCTCTGCCCCTCCCTGATCTCTCTCTCTCCCTCCCTCTCTCTCTCAAAAATAAATAAATAAATCTTCTTTTTTTTTTTTTTTTTTAAACATTAAGCC
>NW_027959862.1:0-211 GCF_054177405.1 Leptonychotes weddellii
CATTTTATTACATAGTAATATATCCTAACATAAAATGAAATAAGATGTACGTATTTAAACTTGAAGTATACGGCATTATATGTATTTTTCTGCAGCTAGTGTTTTCAAGTCCTGTTAAGAATAATTATGGGGGA
This sequence comes from Leptonychotes weddellii, assembly GCF_054177405.1. Classification (NCBI taxonomy): domain Eukaryota; kingdom Metazoa; phylum Chordata; class Mammalia; order Carnivora; family Phocidae; genus Leptonychotes; species Leptonychotes weddellii. The sequence goes on from NW_027959862.1 coordinate 135, forward strand.
GGGCGCCTGGGTGGCTCAGTTGGTTAAGCGACTGCCTTCGGCTCAGGTCATGATCCTGGAGTCCCGGGATCGAGTCC
>NW_027959863.1:0-211 GCF_054177405.1 Leptonychotes weddellii
CACGGTGGACTCTGTTCAGCAGGGAGCCTGCTTCTCCCTCTTCCTCTGCCTGCCGCTCCACCTGCTTGTGCTGTCTCTCTCTCTCTCTCTCAAATGAATAAATAAAAATCTTTAATAAAAAAATAAAAATTAAAGTGTACAGTTTAGTGGATTTTAGTATGTTCACAGTGTTGTGCAACAAGCAGCACTAATTCCAGGAAATTTCTATCAC
>NW_027959864.1:0-211 GCF_054177405.1 Leptonychotes weddellii
GACATTCATCAAAAGAAAATCTTTAGATATAAAGCAGAGCTATGAATCCAGATAAGTTCTGCCCAATTGTATACTTGAGTCTGATTTCAAATATGAGTAGTAGAGCCTGCATAGAAACAACAGGGCATTTTTTTTTTTTAACAAAATGGCACTCTTTGAACCTCCTTAATTTAACAAATAGGCAATCTATCATTTTATCTTTTTTTTTTTT
>NW_027959865.1:0-211 GCF_054177405.1 Leptonychotes weddellii
CCCTCAAGCCTCCTAGGTGTGGCCCACTGGCCAGCTGCATGGGCATCCCCGGGAGCTTGTTAGACGTGCTGAATCTTAGGCCCCAGCCCAGACCTACTGAATCCAAATCTGTATTTTAACATGACCAGATGATTCATATGCAACATCAAAGTTTGAGAAGTACTGCTCTAAAGTACCAGATATAATGAAAATAACTTTTTTTCCTGAGGGT
>NW_027959866.1:0-211 GCF_054177405.1 Leptonychotes weddellii
GGTGATGGGTAGTAAGGAGGGCACGTACTGCATGGAGCACTGGGTGTTATATGAAAACAATGGATCGTGGATCACTACATCAAAAACTAATGATGTATGGTGACTAACATAACATAATAAAATTAAAACAAACAAACAAAAAAACAAATGCATAATGGGCATGTTTCCTCTTTTCCCCAGAAAACTAATCCTGAGCCAAGAGAAGTCACCT
>NW_027959867.1:0-211 GCF_054177405.1 Leptonychotes weddellii
TTTAAAATGAAGTCAATTGGGGCACCTGGGTGGCTTAGTCAGTTGGGCGTCTGCCTTTGGCTCAGGTCGTGATCCCGGAGTTCTGGGATTGAGCCCCGCCTCGGGCTCCCCGATCAGTGGGGAGTCTGTTTCACCCTCTCCCTCTACTCCTCTCCGGCTCATGCTCTCTCTCTCACTCACTCTCTTTCTCTCTCTCTCTCTCAAATAAATA
>NW_027959868.1:0-211 GCF_054177405.1 Leptonychotes weddellii
TAGTGCCACACACTAGATTTTGTGTGTATTTTGGTCTGTTAGAACAAAGTGCCTCCCAAAATTTTAAAGAAAGAAAAACATATATGTACAAAATTAAGGGTAAATATGATGAAGGGATGGAATATGATTATAAAGATGAAAATTATAAAAGATTTTATAAAAGGAATTGATAAGAAGTTGCTTAAAAAAAGAAAGAAGAGGATTAAAAAAA
>NW_027959869.1:0-211 GCF_054177405.1 Leptonychotes weddellii
AAAGAGTGCAGACCCTGAATGAGTATCTGCAGGATTGGATGAATGAATCTATGAACAAAAAAGCATTAAGTGAGTACAGGGTAGAAGAGATGAATATAGACTTACATTAACAAGGAGATCAGAAATGTGAAGTATGGTAGGGACTAATCGGACTCAACATTTTAAACAGAATTGATTTAGAACGCCTTTGGTGTGAGTAAGGGGGAGGTCC
>NW_027959870.1:0-211 GCF_054177405.1 Leptonychotes weddellii
AGAGAGAGAGACAGCATGAGCAGGGAGAGAGGGAGAGGGAGAAGCAGGCTCCCCGCTGAACCAGGAGTCCGATGTGGGGCTCGATCCCAGGACCCTGGGATCATGACCTGAGCCGAAGGCAGACGCCTAACCATCTGAGCCACCCAGGCGCCCCATCCCCTTGCTTTTCTAAAGGGGACCCGCGGCAGTCGGGAAAACCGAGACAGACGGA
>NW_027959871.1:0-1185 GCF_054177405.1 Leptonychotes weddellii
GAAGGAAGGGAAATTAGCATTTAGTGAGCACCTGTTATCTGCATTGTGCTAAACACTCTGTACTTAATTCTCACGACAGTGGTTCTGTTTATCAGTTTATTTGATATCACACTGTATACGAAATATTATGTTAGTGTTTAAGAAATAAGATACACTTCTTACCCTTAAAGTATAATTTAGTTATAAACCCAGTCCTTACAATAGAATTGTAATATGATGGACAATTTATATCCATGCAGTGAATAGGAAAACAGGATATACAGGGTGCTATTGGAAACTAAGGAACATGTGATTGGGCTGGGGTGAAGGGTAATCCAGGGATAGCATTTAGCAACCAAAGATCTTAGTCTCCAGGGAGTTTTCCAGCTTTCCTGAGGCTCATAGAAGTAACTAACTTGCTGAAGGTCACAAGAGCACAAATGCAAACCTGAAGCCCGTGCCCTTTTCATTACACAGGGATCATGATTATCTAGCTCCAGGAAGATGTGTGCACATTCAGCCACTTCCCTTAACTACCCATAGCCAACACTGCCAGTCAGTCAAGGCTTCATTTCCCACTGGGCTGAGCCCAGGCCCAAGAATCCTTTTCATTCCCAGGGCTCTAGGAAACCACTACCTATGTCCATCCTCTTAATTTTCTGATGGGAAAACTGAGTCCCAGATAAAGTTAAACTGCCAGAGGTGGGGGGATGGGGTAGCCTGGTGATGGGTATTAAAGAGGGCACGTTCTGCATGGCGCACTGGGTGTTATATGCAAACAATGAATCATGGAACACTACATCAAAAACTAATGATGTGATGTATGGTGATTAACATAACATAAAATAAAATTTAAAAAAGTTAAACTGCCCCACATCTCTCAGAGTCTGAGCCAGAACTCTGACAGTCTTCTTACTGCCACACTGCACTGCTTCCCAGGAAAAGAAAACAGAAACAGCCATTTTGTACTTGCCTGCCCCCTCCCCTAAGTGAACAGACACTCTTCTTCTTTTCCCCACGGAAGCATACCCATGGCATCCAGATAGCTCGCGATATGACCACACTCCAGCGAACGCTGGAGAACTTCTTCCAGTGGAAGAGTCACACGGTTGTCCGCAGACCTCTTTGTGCCAGTTATAATGTGTGATTTTACTACTCAATATAATAAAATATTAACTATAAGTGTAAAAACATAATGGCTTTTTT
>NW_027959872.1:0-211 GCF_054177405.1 Leptonychotes weddellii
GGTTGTGAGATAGAGCCCTACATTGGGCTCTGCACTGGGCATGGAACCTGCTTAAGATTCTCTCTCCCCCTCTCCCTCTGCCCCTCCCCACCATGGTCTCTCTCTCTCTCAAAATGAAACAAAAAAAACTTATGTCTAATACATTATCTTATCAAGATGTGTCTTGGCACCATTATTAGAATGATCCTAACTAATGTATAAATTAAATGCC
>NW_027959873.1:0-211 GCF_054177405.1 Leptonychotes weddellii
CTGACTGGTTCATTCTTGGGGGCTTTAGATAAAAGCTGGGAGGTGTTCTCAGTTGGGACAAGAGGGTTCTTTCGGTTTAATTAATTGGCAACGCGTACATGAGAGAGGCTACAAGTTCAGGGCTGACATCACTCAATTTCTGCCCTCAAATATTAAATCTAAGTCAGTGATTCGCTGGTTGCTCAATAGCACCAAGAATTGCCTTAATGTA
>NW_027959874.1:0-211 GCF_054177405.1 Leptonychotes weddellii
TCAAGTGTACAGTTCAGTGGATTTTAGTATATTCACAGAGTTGCGCAGCCATTATAGTTTTATTTTATTCTATTTCTTTTCTTTTCAGATGTTTTTTTAAGTTCTAGTTAGTTAACATACAGTGCAATGCTGGTTTCAGGAGTAGAATTCAATGATTCACCACTTCCACATAACGCTCCGTGCTCATCGTAACAAGTGCTCTCCTTAATAC
>NW_027959875.1:0-211 GCF_054177405.1 Leptonychotes weddellii
TTTATTTATTTATTTAAGATATTTATTTTTTATTCCCTCCAAATGGATTTTTCTTCATATATATATTTTTTTACCTTTAGGTACATTTGGGTTTTTTCTCCTTCTCTTTTATGCATATACACACCCCACATATACAAGTTTGGATCCAATTTGTTTTAGATATTTTGCATTGATAAATTTTTTTCCTGTGTATTTTTTTAATATATATTTA
>NW_027959876.1:0-211 GCF_054177405.1 Leptonychotes weddellii
GCAAGCCATGGCCCATTTGCTGCTTTTCTTGGTCTGTTTTGAAACTGTGAAATGAGCTCCAGTCTTCAAGGCGGCTATAATAACCATCCCGATTCTGACATTTAAATTACAGATGGCATTTTCAATTAAACAGGAGCTCTCAGCAGGTTTAATTTAGCTATCAGTTCTGGTCTGTTCTTTAAGTGCTTTAAAAAAAAAAGAAAGAAAGAAA
>NW_027959877.1:0-211 GCF_054177405.1 Leptonychotes weddellii
TAAGTCTGTTTTCACAATGGAAAAATCAAGCTCCAGAGCTATAATTTTACACAGGGACAGAGATTAGAGGACTGGAACAAACATATGGCATTTTAACTTTCCTTGACTGTAAGCGTGCTTGCTTTATCAAGGAGCCTTTTCTATTTTATTATATAGTTGCACAGATCACAAGCTTCTTTTTTTTATTTTATTTTATTTTTATTTTTTTGTA
>NW_027959878.1:0-211 GCF_054177405.1 Leptonychotes weddellii
GGAAATGAGACATAAAGGGAGGTTTGACCAAAAGGTCCTCCCTCCCTCATTCATTCGATCCTTCATTCACTCACCGAATTCATTTCACATCTATCGAGCTCCTTCCAGGGACCGACCACTGTGCTGGCCCCAGGGAAACAAAAGAGAATTAGGCAGACACAGCCCCCAACCTCGGGGAGCTCATGGTCTAGTCCGGGGACGCAGACAAAAG
>NW_027959879.1:0-211 GCF_054177405.1 Leptonychotes weddellii
GAATCATTACAAATGTCCTTCAACGGGTGAATGGTTAAACAAATTGTGGTACATTCATACCAAGGGTAACGAATAAAAAGGAATGTTGATACATGCAACAATTTCAATGAATCTCCAAAGAATGATGTTGAGTAGAAAAAGTCAATCCCAAGAGGTTACATACTGTATGATTCCATTTATGTAACAATTTTGAAATAACGAAGTTTTAGAA
>NW_027959880.1:0-211 GCF_054177405.1 Leptonychotes weddellii
AGGAGGGCACATTCTGCATGGAGCACTGGGTGTTATGCACAAACAATGAATCATGGAACACTTCATCTAGAACTAATGATGTAATGTATGGGGATTAACATAAGAATAAAAAAAAAAGAATATTCGATGGCTGGTGCTACAATCAACTGGAAATATGAGAGGTGGAGCAAGTCTAGGGGCAGTTGAGACAGGAATAGTTCAGTTTAAACAC
>NW_027959881.1:0-211 GCF_054177405.1 Leptonychotes weddellii
CGTGAGCATCCGGGACTTCGGCAGCGCCGCAGTCAGCCTGCAGGTGGCCGGTGAGCGCCGGGACGGGGCGCCCTCCCCTCGCCTCATCCCTCACCTCCCGCAGCCCCTTACCCACTGCGCCACCACTGACCCCGTAACTCAAGCCCCACTGCTGAGCCCTGTCCCTCCAGGTGCCCTTTCCTCCCCTGCGACTCCCCCCGTCCCGTCTTTG
>NW_027959882.1:0-1185 GCF_054177405.1 Leptonychotes weddellii
GAAGATTCAGAGCTCACCTCCTCCCATGGACACAACAAATCTACAACTACATACGGAATTCCTCCTTTTAAAGGGGGACCTAGAAACTGGATGAACAGAACCTCCACAACAAGACACAGCACTGAGACAGGTAGAAGGGGCAGAAACACAGTCTCACTAATGGAAAAACCATACCTAGGCATGGTCTTGCGCAGTCCAGACAGATCTCAAAGGTATGGAAATTTTCCCAGAGAGTGAGCGATTCAAGCTCACATCAGGCCTTATATCCTGCACAGATGAGACAGACCCCAAAACAGCTGGCTTTCAAAACCACCAGGAAATCACCCATAAAACTATAGAACCGTAGGGAAAGGAAAACCCATTCTTAAAGGGCCTGTGTGCAGACTCACTCGACCCAGAAACCAGCACAAAAAGACCAGACAAAAAGCACAGAGACTACAGGTGAAGGAGACCCCCTATTAAACTTGGAGCATCTGCTCAGAGAGGCAGGGGACAGCTGGGTCTCTCCCTGGGGACGCAGACACTGGCGGCAACTTTTTGCTGACTCATTCCATCATGCGGATCTGCCCTCCAGACTGCTCATGCCAGGGGGTGCACACTGCTGAGGGCCCCACACAACCTTGTGCCTCTGCACGGCCTTGCACACAACCGGACAACCTGAAGCAGCTGTGGCCGGCGTGACAGCCAGCTGGGCCAGAGGACAGCCCTTCCCACCGGCACACCTATAGTCCAAGCTCTGCCACAACAGGAGGGCACATGCACCCCACACAGGGGAGAGCCCTGCAGCAACGGTCTATGGTGGCCAAGGGGGTTGTGTTTCTGTGCCCCACGGGACTTCTACATAAAGCTGCTCCTTCAAGACCAGGAGACATAGCTAACTACCTAATACAAAGAAACAAACATGGAGACTTAGGCAAAATGAGGAGACAGAAAAATATGTTCCTAACAAAAGAACAACAACAACAAAGAATAAACAACAACAAAAAGAAAAAGAAAACAAACAGAAAAGGACAAGACAAAACTTCAGAAAAAGAACAAAACGGGCGCCTGGGTGGCTCAGATGGTTAAGCGTCTGCCTTCGGCTCAGGTCATGATCCCAGGGTCCTGGGATCGAGTCCCACATCGGGCTCCCTGCTAGGCGGGGAGCCTGCTTCTCCCTCTGCCTCTGCCTCTCTCTCTCTCTCT
>NW_027959883.1:0-211 GCF_054177405.1 Leptonychotes weddellii
TGCCCGACCACATCGTCTGGTCCCTGTTCAACACCATCTTCATGAACTGGTGCTGCCTGGGCTTCGTGGCCTTCGCCTACTCCGTGAAGGTGAGGGGGTGTGGGGAGGGACTCTCCCAGAAGGTGCAGTGAGCCTGCGGAGGTCCGCCTGCCCACAGGCCATGTGGGGTGTGGGGAGCCCTTGTGTGTGTGTGTGTGTGTGTGTGTGTGTG
>NW_027959884.1:0-211 GCF_054177405.1 Leptonychotes weddellii
CAGGGCACCACGTCTGCCTCCTCTCCCTACCTCCTTCCTAACATGCAAGCAATTCACCACTTGCTTTGCCCTCCTCCTAACTGTCCCTAGAATGCCTCCTTCTTACTATGCTAACCATCACTTGCTGAATCCAAGGCACCATCCTGGCAGTTTCCACTCTTTCCTGTGTGCTGGGGCCATTTTCTTTTTCTTTTTTTTTCAGAATTTTTAA
>NW_027959885.1:0-211 GCF_054177405.1 Leptonychotes weddellii
AATGTTTATCATAAATGAATGTTGTTAAATTTTGCCAAATACATTTTCTACAGCTATCCAATCATGATTTTTTTTTATTCTTATGTTAATCCCCATACATTACATCATTAGTTTTAGATAAAGTGTTCCATGATTCATTGTTTGTGCATAACACCCAGTGCTCCATGCAGAACGTGCCCTCCTCAATACCCACCACCAGACTAACCCATCC
>NW_027959886.1:0-211 GCF_054177405.1 Leptonychotes weddellii
TTTAAGGCAACTTTCATAAGGATACTCACTTAGCCTGAGAAAAGAATGGAAGACATCCGAGAGACCTTTACCACAGAGATAAAAGTTAAAAAAAAAAAAAGAATCAATCAGAAATGAAGAATGCAATAAATGGGATTGGAAACAGGCTTGATGCAAAGAGAAGGATGCAAGAAACAGAAGAATGAATTAGTGACCAAGAAGACAAAATTAT
>NW_027959887.1:0-211 GCF_054177405.1 Leptonychotes weddellii
GGAGTGGAGAGGGAGAACAGGCTTCCCGCGGAGCAGGGAGCCCTATGTGGGGCTCGATCCCAGGAACCCGGGATCATGACCTGTGCAGAAGGCAGACGCTTAACGACTGAGCCACCCAGGCAACCCACTTTATAGTCACTATTAAAGCAAATCAAGACTAAGGGAAGATTATGGAAAACCTGGGTAATTTTTTTTTTTTATTCTTATGTTA
>NW_027959888.1:0-211 GCF_054177405.1 Leptonychotes weddellii
AAGAATAAGAATAAAAAAAAAAAAAGAATTTGTCTTTCTAGCAGGTTTCCAGTGATGCCAACACAGCTGGTCCAGAGCCCACACTCTGAACCATTGCCCTACTTACCTTGACTATCCTGGGCTTGGGAAGGCAGACCTGATTTCAAAGAATTCTCTCCAAATTACCCTTCAAGATTAATGTTTCTTATCAGATTTTATCGTCTTAGGATGA
>NW_027959889.1:0-211 GCF_054177405.1 Leptonychotes weddellii
CTGAGCCATCAGATCAGACTGATGTGATTCTGGGACAGCTAGCAGATGAACACACAGGATACGTGTCTGCAAGTTCTTGCATCAATGTTTTAAATTTGGATTTATACATCTTCAAAAAATATTTTAATTTTTTTGCATAAGTAATACATTCACAGTGTACACAAATCATAGTAATTTAAAAACATGTGCTTTTTTTTTTAAAGATAAGTAT
>NW_027959890.1:0-211 GCF_054177405.1 Leptonychotes weddellii
ATAACATAATTAAAAAAAAAAAAACTTAAGGCCACATCAAATTTAAAAAAAAAATGAGCACAACTGAACAATAATATCAGGATGGACACCTCGAGTGATAAACATATAAAGAAACAGAAGGAGGTGATTACTGTAAAGATCAGAGAGTGGTTACTTTTAGGGGAGGAAGGGAGTTGTGATTGGGGTGTGATACAAGGAGAAGTTCTGAAGG
>NW_027959891.1:0-211 GCF_054177405.1 Leptonychotes weddellii
TGTGCGTGTGTGAATTATTGAGGGAAAATGACCATGTTAGAGTCCCTACTATCATCAACTATCTTCACCTCAGTAGGGCCTTGTGGAAAGTGATATGCCTCCCATAATGGAAGATAGGAAAAGAGTTGGTTTATTTATGCAAGTACTCTAGTCACCTGCCTATGGGTCACTTTGGGGGTAGGGACAATGGCTTTTGGGAACCCACAGAAAT
>NW_027959892.1:0-1185 GCF_054177405.1 Leptonychotes weddellii
AGTGTGCAAGACTGTTGAATCACAGATCTGTACCTCTGAAACAAATAATACATTATATGTTAAAAAAAAAAGAAGAAGATAGTAGGAAGGGAAAAATGAAGGGGGGGAAATTGGAGGGGGAGATGAATCATGAGAGTCTATGGGCTCTGAGAAACAAACTGAGGGTTCTAGAGGGGAGGGGGGTGGGTGGATGGGTTAGCTTGGTGATGGGTATTAAAGAGGGCACGTACAGAATGGAGCACTGGGTATTATATGCAAACAATAACTCATGGAACACTACATCAAAAAGTAATGATGTAATATATGGTGATTAACATAACATAATAAAATAAAATAAATAAAATAAAAAAATTCATTTAAGGAAATGAAAAGGCTAGGCAAAGACTGGGAAAATATATTCACAAAGCATATATCTGATAAAGAATCTGTATTCAGAATATACAAATATACAATTGTATTTAGAACATACAAAGAGTTTCTACAACTCAGTGATAAAAAAAATCAACCCAATTAAAATGGGTAAAATATTTGAACAGACTCTTCACAAAAAAAAGGATACAAATGGCCATGGCCAGTAAGCACGTGAAGAGACAGATGCTCAACATCACTAGTCATTCAGAGAAATGCAAATTAAAACCACAATAAGATACCACCACACAACCACTAGAATGGCTAAAGTTAAGAGACAGGCAAGACCAAGTGTTGAAAGAATGCAGAGCTACTGGAACTCTCACATACTACTGATGGGAATGCAAAATTGTACAGCCCTTTTGGAAATAGTATGGCAGTCTCTTAAAATGTTGAACATACACGAATCATAGGATCCAGCAACCCTACTATCAGGGATTACTTAAAAAGAATGAAAATATATGTCTGCACATATGTTTGCAAATGTTCTTAGCAGTACTAATTATATAGGCCCCAGGTGGAAACAACCCACATGTCCAACAATGGACAACTAGTTGATGGTACAGCAACTCAACAATAAAAAAAAAGGTAATATATACAACGTGAACCTCAAAAACACCATGCTGAGTAAAATAAGTCAAACACAAAAACCATATGATTTCATTTATATGAAACTCTAGAAGAGGCAAAAGTGTAATCACAGAAAACAAATTAGGGATTGCCTGGGCCTGGAGATTGGGAAAGGGGATCAATGACAAGGGGACTCAAAACAACTTT
>NW_027959893.1:0-211 GCF_054177405.1 Leptonychotes weddellii
TCCCTGCTCGGTGGGAAGCCTGCTTCTCCCTCTCCCACTCCCACTGCTTGTGTTCCCTCTCTCGCTATGTCTCTCTCTGTCAAATAAATAAAATCTTAAAAAAAAAAAAAAATACAGAGAGGACTAACAGTATCATAAATTAAAAAAGAGGAAGGGGCGGAGCAAGATGGCGGAGGAGTAGGAGACCTGGATTTCCTCTAGTCTCAGGAAT
>NW_027959894.1:0-211 GCF_054177405.1 Leptonychotes weddellii
GAAAGAAAGAAAGAAGAAAGAAAGAAAGAAAAGAGAGAAAGGAAGAAGAAAAGAAAGGAAGAGGAAACAAGAAAAGGAAGGAAGGAATGAAGGAAAGAAGGAAGGAACAGAGGGAGGGAGAGAGGGAGGGAGGAATGGAGGAAGGAAGGGAGGAAGTCAAGGAGGAAGGAAAGAGTGAACCCCAGGAAACACGTTTTATTATGGAAATGTT
>NW_027959895.1:0-211 GCF_054177405.1 Leptonychotes weddellii
TTTTTTTTTTTTAAGATTTTATTTATTTATTTGACAGAGAAAGACACAGCGAGAGAGGGAACACAAACGGGGAGTGGGAGAGGGAGAAGCAGACTCCCCGCCGAGCAGGGAGCCCGATGCGGGACTCGATCCAGGGACTCCAGGATCATGACCTGAGCCGAAGGCAGTCGCTTAACCAACTGAGCCACCCAGGCGCCCGGTTCTCTTACAT
>NW_027959896.1:0-211 GCF_054177405.1 Leptonychotes weddellii
AAATTTCCCTTAAACGTAGAAAGTTCATAGAGGTCCAAACACATTTTCTGAATTTACTTAAGAGACAACGTTCTTTGATTGCATTTGAATGTTCTAGACAGTTAAAATGGGACAATTTTGTGAATGGAAAATTGGATGGGTGGAAAATTTCTCTAATTTTGTTGTGATTACCGAAATTAAATTTATCATATGACATGCCCTTCTAAATAAA
>NW_027959897.1:0-211 GCF_054177405.1 Leptonychotes weddellii
TACTTCATTAAATAGACCTGAAAATATACATAGAAGAGGCAATGCTATCTAAATATTTGTTCCTGTCTGCTACAGATAGAAATTAGTGTTGGGAATTAGCCATAAACAGGAAAATATGTGTGTTATGTTCGAATATACACATGTGCATTCTTCAAAATACATAGGTGTTTACTCTCAAACCATAAACAAAAAAAAAAAAAGCTAGTTGGTG
>NW_027959898.1:0-211 GCF_054177405.1 Leptonychotes weddellii
TCTGATGTGAGAACAGAAGGACTGGAGTGACCCCTGGGCTTCTGTCACATGGGGCCGGTGTCCTCCCGGGTTATTTGTAAAGTAAACCTGAGGCAGGATCTGTTAAAGGAAAAAAGAGAGAGAGAGAGAGTACACATTACCTGAAAGGAACACCGACAGAGGCCCAGAATATCTGGAGTCTTGTTGAGGGATAAACCTACGACATTGCACA
>NW_027959899.1:0-211 GCF_054177405.1 Leptonychotes weddellii
GGGCCTGCCCCGACCCCTGCAGTGCCCGGCAGAGGCAACCTTTCCAGGCTCCAGCCCTGTCTTTTGTCCTCTGCCCAGGAAGTGGGGGTGGAGGGAACACAGACCAGATGGCGGGGAGGTTACTATCCTGGCTGAGAACGAGAAAAAAATGTTGGGGCTTCAACGAAGCATCCAAGTTGTGAGAAATGCAGCCCCCCCCCACACACACAAA
>NW_027959900.1:0-211 GCF_054177405.1 Leptonychotes weddellii
TAGGTACCCAATCCAGAGGGAGGGAGGGTTTGCTCTGCAGAAGGCTCCGAGCACCTTCCCTGAGGTTTTATGTTTGGTGGCTCTGGGGTTTAATCGCGGGCTGAGCGTGCAGCGGAACAGCTAGATCAGGGTGGCCCCACGCATGTGAGCACCTGAACGTGAGTGTCTAGGTCTTGGGGAAGAGAATATTTCAGCCTATTTCAGAGGCCTT
>NW_027959901.1:0-211 GCF_054177405.1 Leptonychotes weddellii
GGTTGTGAGTTCAAGCCCCACCTTGGGTGTAGAGATTACTTAAAAAAAAAATCTTCAGAAAAATGTTTTATAAATGTGCAATCTTAGGCCCCACTCTGATTTATTAAATCCTGAGGTGATTCATATGCATATTCAAATTTGAGAAATACTGCTTAGGCATTAATTCTCAAACTTTGATGTATATCAGAATCCCTTGGAGAGCTGATAAGGA
>NW_027959902.1:0-211 GCF_054177405.1 Leptonychotes weddellii
CCGCTGGCCGGAACTGAGGCGGGAGTGTAGAGAATGCAAAGGCTCAGGAGGTTTGTGGTGAATCCAAGTCGCAATCTCTAGCCCAGGAGAGAACATTCGCAGAAACTACAAACCCACAGAGCCTGCAGCCACCTCTACTCCGATTCTTAAAAGGAATTTGAAGACACATTAATTAAAGCACTTTGTACACTACCTCGAGTGCTCAATAAAC
>NW_027959903.1:0-1185 GCF_054177405.1 Leptonychotes weddellii
TGGCCTGGTGGTGGGTATTGAGGAGGGCACGTTCTGCATGGAGCACTGGGTGTTATGCACAAACAATGAATCATGGAACACTTCATCTAGAACTAATGATGTAATGTATGGGGATTAACATAAGAATAAAAAAATAAATAAATAATCATTTGTCATGTTTAAAATGTTTGGTATTTCCTTCCTACTATTTATACAAAATAAAATTGTAATTATATGCTAGCTACTAGACTGATTCTCTTTAGCAATATATTCTTTTCATTTTTTAAAATAGATATAAAAATTTTGATAATTATGTCTAATAAAATTATTGGAGTTATTTCAGATTTTTATACATGAGATTCACTTAATTGTCCTTCAAAACCAAATCATATACAAACAATTACAGAAGGAGTGCCAAGGTATTGTCATACTCCACTCTTCTCAAATAATTGATAATTTTAGCTGCAAATTACATTGCACTAGAACAAATTAAGTAATGAGAAGGATTTATTATCTTGTTCATATAACTTACTTTAAGAAGGGTAAATATATTAGATCATGTCATTTTAATCTTACTGGAATATTTTTAGTAATCTAGCTTACAAATTACATCCTTTACTTTATATCTAGTCACATCTATAATGTTTTGAGATACACATTAACACATTGATTTGAATTTAAAAATAAAGTCAGACTTTCTCTGACAAAAAATCTGATTTGGCTATTTGATTTCACAAAGAAGGCTTTACCATTTATGTTAAATGGTAAATATTTCCATAAATAGAATGATTAAATATATAGTTCCAAGATTATGCCAAAAATATATTTAACATAAAACCATGTTATTAAAAATGTTATATTGGTAAAAGTGTAATGAAATTAATAAGTGACTCTCCCAACTTTTCATGAATTAATCAGTGTATTTCTAAGTGAAAGAGGAATATTGATCATCTAATAAATCTTGGTAACCTTTTTTTGCATACTTCCCAGAAAGTGAATGACCCTGATGACAAATAACAAACTTTTCTAAGTCAAGTGTTTTCCAGTTCTTTACTTTCACCAAACTGAAGCAGGACCTAATAGAGTTGCTGGCTTATGATCATTAAAAATAATTTCATTGATGAATAACTATAGAATTTGGATTATAAAACTTAGAAATAGTTCAAAGACTTGTATTATATTATTACTATAATAAAATCTTTTCCA
>NW_027959904.1:0-211 GCF_054177405.1 Leptonychotes weddellii
AGTTACCTGGTACCTTTGGTAGACCAGATAACCCTCCTCGTGGATTGTCAGACATATGGTGCCTTTGGTAGACCAGATCACCCTCCTTGTGGATTGTCGGAGACACAGAAAAAGATGCACCCTATGTTCTGGGTTCTGTACTCTCTGAGATCTCATGGAGACCTGCAGAGTTTAATGCAAACAATTTAATGCAAACAGTGGCACATTAATT
>NW_027959905.1:0-211 GCF_054177405.1 Leptonychotes weddellii
CCGAAGGCAGTCGCCCAACCAACTGAGCCACCCAGGCGCCCGATGTGGCATTTCTTAACAGGGTCTCCATTCTTGTCTTTGGAATTTTATTCCAAGCTACTGGACACCTGATCTGTACTTGACTTTACTGGGAGGTATCAAATAAATACCTTGATCTTACCAGAAGTTGTTAACTAAATATTTTCTGATAATGTCCGGGACTCATCTCCTT
>NW_027959906.1:0-211 GCF_054177405.1 Leptonychotes weddellii
AAATAAAAAGGTCTATGAGAGCGTGCTGTGAACAACCGTACACCAACAACAGGGTCACCTCGATGAGGTGGACAAATTCCTGGAAACAGAAAACCCACCAATTCTAAGTCAGGAAGACGTGGACCAGCTGAATGGTCCTATAAACGAGTAAGGAGACCGAATCCATCATCAAAAATTCCCAACAAAGAACAGCCCTGGCCCTGATGGCTTT
>NW_027959907.1:0-211 GCF_054177405.1 Leptonychotes weddellii
AGGAAGCTCCATACTGTTTTCCAGAGTGGCTGCACCAGCTTGCATTCCCACCAATAGTGTCGGAGGGTTCCCCTTTCTCTGCATCCTTGCCAACATCTTTCGTTTCCTGACTTGTTAATTTTAGCCCTTCTGACTGGTGTGAGTGGTATCTCATTGAGGTTTTGATTTGGATTTCCCTGATGCCAAGCAATGTTGAGCAATTTTTCATGTG
>NW_027959908.1:0-211 GCF_054177405.1 Leptonychotes weddellii
AGTAGATATTTTTGCTTTATAGCAACTTGCCCAGTCAATGTAATTCCAATTTGAGACTACTTTAGAAAGTAGGATAAAATTTTTTTTTTATTCTTATGTTAATCCCCATACATTACATCATTAGTTTTAGATGAAGTGTTCCATGATTCATTGTTTGTGCATAACACCCAGTGCTCCATGCAGAATGTGCCCTCCTCAAGACCCACCACCA
>NW_027959909.1:0-211 GCF_054177405.1 Leptonychotes weddellii
GAGGGCGCCCCCGAAGTTGGTGCCTCCCCGCGGGGGGACCGCATTGCCCAGGCTGTGAGAAACACTCTCTCCTCATTTTAAGTGTGAGTTGGGTTTCCTTATCGGATACGTTTGCTGCACCGCAGCCTGAGGTTGTTCAAGAACGGGCTGCTGAACGTAAGCGAAGCGAATACGGCGTGTCCTCCGTGGTTTACTGTTCCGGTTAGTTCCC
>NW_027959910.1:0-211 GCF_054177405.1 Leptonychotes weddellii
AATTACACTCACAGGTTTTTCCATAACCAGACTGTTCTAATGACTCAAAAGATGCAGGGAGGGCACCTGGGTGGCTCAGTTGTTTAAGCCTCTGACTCTTGATTTCGGCTCAGGTCATGATCTCAGGGTCATGAGATCAAGCCCTGAAGTAAGCTCCCTGCTCAGCAGGGAGTCTGCTTGAGATACTTTCTCTTTTTTTAAAATTTTTTAT
>NW_027959911.1:0-211 GCF_054177405.1 Leptonychotes weddellii
GGTTGTGAGATGGAGCCCTACATTGGGCTCTGCACTGGGCATGGAACCTGCTTAAGATTCTCTCTCCCCCTCTCCCTCTGCCCCTCCCCACCATGGTCTCTCTCTCTCTCAAAATGAAACAAAAAAAACTTATGTCTAATACATTATCTTATCAAGATGTGTCTTGGCACCATTATTAGAATGATCCTAACTAATGTATTAAATTAAATGC
>NW_027959912.1:0-211 GCF_054177405.1 Leptonychotes weddellii
CACTGCTATAACAGGAATGGGCCAGGCCACAAGGCCCTCAGGGTCAGATTCTAGAATGGAAGTGTCTTCCTCATAGGGCTCTTGTGGGCCCGTATGCAGAGTTTCCAAACCACATATACATAAAGATATTTTTTTTTCATTTTATTTATTTTTTTATTCTTATGTTAATCCCCATACATTACATCATTAGTTTTAGATGTAGTGTTCCATG
>NW_027959914.1:0-1185 GCF_054177405.1 Leptonychotes weddellii
CCTGGGTGGCTCAGTTGGTTAAGCGACTGCCTTCGGCTCAGGTCATGGTCCCGGGGTCCTGGGATCGAGTCCCGCATCGGGCTCCCTGCTCTGCGGGAAGCCTGCTTCTCCCTCTCCCACTCCCCCTGCTTGTGTTCCCTCTCTCGCTGTGTCTCTCTCTGTCAAATAAATAAATAAAATCTTTAAAAAAAAAAAAAAAAGGGAACATACCTCAACATAATAAAGGCCTTATATGAAAAACCCACAGCGGACATCATACTCAATGGGGAAAAACTGAGAGTTTTCCCCCTAAGGTCAGGAACAAGAGAATGATGTCAACTCTCACCACTTTTATTCAACTTAGTACTGGAAGTCCTAGCCATAGCAATCAGCCAACAAAAGGAAAAGGCATCCAAATTAAAACTTTCACTTTTTGCAGATGACATGATACTGTATATAGAAAACCCTAAAGACTCCACTAAGAAACTACTAGAACTGATGAATGAATTCAATAAGGTTTCAGGATACAAAATCAATATACAGAAATCCATCGCATTTTTATGCACTAATAATGAAGCTGCAGAAAGAGAAATTAAGAAAACAATCCCATTTACAGTGCACCAAAAATAATAAGATACCTAGGAATGAACTTAACCAAAAAGGTGAAAGACTGTTCTGAAAACTATTAGCAGTGATGAAGGAAATTGAAGAGGACACAAAGAAATGAAAAGACATTCCATGCTCATGGATTAGAAGAATGAATAGTGTTAAAATGTCTATACTACCCAAAGCAATTTACAGATTTAATGCAATCCCTATCAAAATACCAACAGCATAAAGATGTAGAGAAGGGCTAGCAGCTAGGAAGAACTACCTTGCAATACCAAAATGGGTGCAGCTTAAGTATAAAGCCCAGATCTGAAATAGTGATTAAAGTCACATAAGACTTTTGAAAGACTTTATTTGAAAATCAGAGATTGACATCAGAGAATAAGAATTCTCCCAGATGGGGCGCCTGGGTGGCTCAGTTGGTTAAGCGACTGCCTTCGGCTCAGGTCATGATCCTGGAGTCCCGGGATCGAGTCCCACATCGGGCTCCCTGCTCGGCAGGGAGTCTGCTTCTCCCTCTGACCCTCCCCCCTCTCATGCTCTCTCTCTCTCTCTCTCATTCTCTCTCAAATAAATAAATAAAATCTTTAAAAAAAA
>NW_027959915.1:0-211 GCF_054177405.1 Leptonychotes weddellii
CGGGGAGTGTTTGCTCAGTCAGGAACACGTCAGTGGACATCAGCCTATTGCCTGTTCCTGCGGACAGCCTGGCTCTGTTGCTCACGCCTACCCCAACTGCCCTACAGCTACGACTACAGCTGCAGAGGTGGTGGAAGCCTCAGCAGATTCGACCCTAGGAAATGACATTTATTCACAAACTTTACACTCTGTCTGAAGCTTTAACTCTGAA
>NW_027959916.1:0-211 GCF_054177405.1 Leptonychotes weddellii
ATTTCTTGAAACAACGAGTGATTTTCTTTTCTAATGAGATTTCTACTGTTTCTTTTTGGGTGTTTCTCATTTTCAAAAGAACAATATAATCAGTAAAAAAGTCAAAGCACCTTTTCAAATCTGATTGTAAATTTTCTAAGTAGGATGTGAACTTGCTAAGAGCCAAATAATATTCACATTTTGGATTTGTGGGAATCATTCCCTTTCCTGA
>NW_027959917.1:0-211 GCF_054177405.1 Leptonychotes weddellii
TCGGCGGAGCAAACTTTTAAAAGTTCCAATTTTGTGCTCCGCGGCTCTATCACTTGCCAGAAGTGGCCAACGGAGGCCCCTCCCCCGCCGTCTATCCTCCCGAATATCACCTCGGATTCACTTCTCCGCACGGCCTACCTTCCAGAAAGTGGTCGCTTTTCTGTTTAGAGAGTTGTTGCTCTTCTTTTCTTTGATCTCCTGTTGAGTTCGT
>NW_027959918.1:0-211 GCF_054177405.1 Leptonychotes weddellii
GAAGAAGTATTAAAAATTAATAAACTGAGGGGGAAACGGAATGGAGGTTGCCCAGAATAGAAGTGATTTTGTACTTAAGTCTTTTTCTTTAAATGTGAAAATGCTAAGATGCTATTGTTCTCTACACTAATTTCTATTTGATAAGGCAATCTGATTATTACCTGTCAATCCTTCAATAAAAGTATCCCAAACACAAGGATTGCTAGCGTAA
>NW_027959919.1:0-211 GCF_054177405.1 Leptonychotes weddellii
GGAGGCAGCAGATCGGGGTTTGGCGATAGAGCAGGACCAACCACAGGGCACGTGAGCAGTACCGTGATTCCTGGGAGGGGAATGTGTCAGAGGAGGCAGGACAAAACTCAGACACTGGAGAAAAGGCTGGAACAGTGCTCAGGAGAGAAGATGTCAAAGGCTCTGTCACTAAAACTAGGCGAGAGGCCAGAGACCAGCCGGGGCCCGAGGA
>NW_027959920.1:0-211 GCF_054177405.1 Leptonychotes weddellii
CGGCTCAGGTCATGATCCTGGAGTCCCGCATCGGACTCCCTGCTCGGCGGGGAGTCTGCCTCTCCCTCTGACTCTCCCCCTCTCATGCTCTCTCTCTATCACTATCTCAATAAATAAATAAAAATCTTAAAAAAAAAAAGAGCCCTGATGCTGGATGTGTCCTCCAGAGGGCACTGCAGACGTCTGGCATGGAGCGGTTTCTTGTAACAGC
>NW_027959921.1:0-211 GCF_054177405.1 Leptonychotes weddellii
AAGTCTACTTTTGGGCGCCTGGGTGGCTCAGTTGGTTAAGCGACTGCCTTCGGCTCAGGTCATGATCCTGGAGTCCCGGGATCGAGTCCCGCATCGGGCTCCCTGCTCGGCAGGGAGTCTGCTTCTCCCTCTGACCCTCCTCCCTCTCATGCTCTCTGTCTCTCATTCTCTCTCTCGCAAATAAATAAAAAATAAAAAAAAAATTATAAAA
>NW_027959922.1:0-211 GCF_054177405.1 Leptonychotes weddellii
ACATAGGAGAGATAATTCTGGTGCTATTCGTGGATATACTGGTATATTTAGGCAAAGTAAAATTTATGAACATAATTCCTATTCTTCAAAATAAATTAGAAATTAAATATTAAGCACAAGTAGTCTATGAATGTTCTATAATTGGTCTATAAATGAAAAACTTACCCTTTGCACTATCATGTCTCAAAATTTATGTTTTTCAAAAGAAAGT
>NW_027959923.1:0-211 GCF_054177405.1 Leptonychotes weddellii
AAAAATATAAATATAAATAAATAAATAAATAAATATTTTCTCCCTTTGGGATCCCTGCGTGGCTCAATTGGTTAAGCATTTGCCTTCAGCTCAGGTCATGATCCCAGAGTCCTAGGATCGAGTCCCGCATCGGGCTCCCTGCTCAGCGGGAAGCCTGCTTCTCCCTCTTCCTGCCACTCCCCCTGCTTGTGCGCGCTCTGACAACTAAATA
>NW_027959924.1:0-211 GCF_054177405.1 Leptonychotes weddellii
AAACACTTTTTCGGGGGCGTGGGAGGGATGGGGTGGCTGGGTGATAGACATTGGGGAAGTTAAGTGCTGTGGTGAGCGCTGTGAATTGTGCAAGACTGTGGAATCACAGACCTGCACCCCTGAAACAAATAATGCAATATATGTTAAGAAAAAAAAAAAAAGAAGATAGCAGGAGGGGAAGAATGAAGGGGGGGAAATCAGAGGGGGAGAC
>NW_027959925.1:0-1185 GCF_054177405.1 Leptonychotes weddellii
TAAAATTAAACCTTTAATGCGATTTTTTACTAAGAAAGCGAGTGGGGTTTAATATGAGAAAAGACAGGTTATTACAAACAGTAGTTCTAAGTTTGATTTCTATAAGTATGGTTGGATGCCAAACTCGAACAACTTCCCCTGTAACTTATTCACAAATAAAGACTCAACATATAGATTCTAGAGCCTATAGTGACACACTAGATAACGATAGAGATGGTGTCATAAATGAGGAGGATATGTGTCCTAATAGCGAACCCAACTTAGTCGTAGATGATCAAGGGTGCACTATTATTATTGGGCCGCAGATAGGTTTAAATATGGAAATTAGAACTTTTTACGATGTCAATAGTCATGCTCTAAACCATAGATATTATAGAGATGTAGACATAATAGCTGAAAAGCTGGAAGAACACCCTAGTGCTATCGTTATTGTTCAGGGAAATATATCCGAGCGAGAAAATACTATAGTTAATACTGAGTTGGCAAAGAACCGTGCTAGAAGTATTAAGGATTATCTAGTATTTAACCATGCTATTAATGCTAAACGTATCAAAACTTTTGACTGTGGTGCAAATCAACAAATTGCACCTAATGATACGCTACAAGGTAGCCAAATGAATCAACGAGTTTATAGCTTGGTGACTAATATAGAAAGTACCCTTGTATATTATGATAATAGAGAGTTTGAAAGAGAAGATCAGAGCTGTCAGATTTTTGAATCAGATAAGCGTGTTTTTTGAAATTGAGTAAATTTTAAGATAAGTAAATAATGAAACATATATTAATAGATTACGAAAACAGTCAACCCAAGAACTTCGCTGGAATTGATACACAAGACTGTCACATTTGGCTATTCTTAGGTGTGCATCAACAAAAGAGTTTACCGCTTGAATTGGTCGAAAAATTATTACGCTTTGACAGCCAAAATGTGCATATTGTCAAAATGCAGAATTCTGGCAAAAATGCGTTAGATTTTTATCTCGCTTTTTATCTAGGTAGAATATCTGAAATTGACAATCAAGCTACGGTTTGTATTATTGCTCGCGACAGTGGCTATGATGTCTTAGTGGAGCATCTTAATACGTGTTATGACGGTATGCATATTATCCGTTTGCCAAACTGCGACAAATTAGGCTTGATTCATGATTTAGGTAACAGTGATTCAGATGACAGTAATTTAGATGA
>NW_027959926.1:0-211 GCF_054177405.1 Leptonychotes weddellii
TTTTTTTTTTTTAATTTTATTTATTTATTTGACAGAGAGAGACACAGTGAGAGAGGGAACACAAGCAGGGGAAGTGAGAGAGGGAGAAGCAGGCTTCCCGCGGAGCAGGGAGCCCGATGCGGGGCTCGATCCCAGGACCCCGGGATCATGACCTGAGCCGAAGGCAGACGCTTAACGACTGAGCCACCCAGGCGCCCCTGGCAAGTA
Organism: Leptonychotes weddellii; assembly: GCF_054177405.1. Lineage (NCBI taxonomy): Eukaryota > Metazoa > Chordata > Mammalia > Carnivora > Phocidae > Leptonychotes > Leptonychotes weddellii. The sequence continues at coordinate 208 of NW_027959926.1, forward strand.
GATT
>NW_027959927.1:0-211 GCF_054177405.1 Leptonychotes weddellii
TCAAGTGTACAATTCAGTGGATTTTAGTATATTCACAGAGTTGCGCAGCCATTATAGTTTTATTTTATTCTATTTCTTTTCTTTTCAGATGTTTTTTTAAGTTCTAGTTAGTTAACATACAGTGCAATGCTGGTTTCAGGAGTAGAATTCAATGATTCACCACTTCCACATAACGCTCCGTGCTCATCGTAACAAGTGCCCTCCTTAATAC
>NW_027959928.1:0-211 GCF_054177405.1 Leptonychotes weddellii
TTTTTTTTTTTAAAGATTTTATTTATTTATTTGAGACAGAGAGAATGAGAGACAGAGAGCATGAGAGGGAGGAGGGTCAGAGGGAGAAGCAGACTCCCTGCCGAGCAGGGAGCCCGATGCGGGACTCGATCCCGGGACTCCAGGATCATGACCTGAGCCGAAGGCAGTCGCCTAACCAACTGAGCCACCCAGGCGCCCCGATTCTGTTCTT
>NW_027959929.1:0-211 GCF_054177405.1 Leptonychotes weddellii
TCTGATGTGAGGACAGAAGGACTGGAGTGACCCCTGGGCTTCTGTCACATGGGGCCGGTGTCCTCCCGGGTTATTTGTAAAGTAAACCTGAGGCAGGATCTGTTAAAGGAAAAAAGAGAGAGAGAGAGAGTACACATTACCTGAAAGGAACACCGACAGAGGCCCAGAATATCTGGAGTCTTGTTGAGGGATAAACCTATGACATTGCACA
>NW_027959930.1:0-211 GCF_054177405.1 Leptonychotes weddellii
TTTATTTATTTATTTTTATTCTTATGTTAATCCCCATACATTACATCATTAGTTTTAGATAAAGTGTTCCATGATTCATTGTTTGTGCATAACACCCAGTGCTCCATGCAGAATGTGCCCTCCTCAATACCCACCACCAGGCTAACCCATCCTCCCACCCCCCTTCCCTCTAGAACCCTGTTAGTTTTTCAGAGTCCATCGTCTCTCATGG
>NW_027959931.1:0-211 GCF_054177405.1 Leptonychotes weddellii
GAGAAATTTCTATGTGGGAAAAATATTCCAAGAATTATTTTACATACCACACAATGCATTCTAAATCACTATAACACATCTCTTTTGACAGTGGTCTCCATTATAATCAAATACTATTATATGAAATACAGAAGAACAGATATTCTCCAAATTTCAATTTGATAGAGACTTTCATAACGGTATTCCCAAAATCAGAACAAAGGTGAAAGTG
>NW_027959932.1:0-211 GCF_054177405.1 Leptonychotes weddellii
CAGAAAGATCACGCCATCCTCTGTGTGAAACATGACGCCGGGCGAAGATTTGAGAGTGGAGACAAGGAGTCGGGGTAGGAGACAGCTGCGGTCAGCCAGACGAGAACTAAGTCGTTTCTGAGATGGCAGATTGGCTTCCTGCTGCCACATGATAAAACAGCAAACCTTAGCAACTGGAAACAGCACCCATTTATTAGTTCACGGTTCTGCA
>NW_027959933.1:0-211 GCF_054177405.1 Leptonychotes weddellii
GGGGATTGAGGCGGGCACGTTCTGCATGGAGCACTGGGTGTTGTGCACGAACAATGAATCATGGAACACTTCATCTAGAACTAATGATGTAATGTATGGGGATTAACATAAGAATAAAAAAAAAATTAAAAAAAAAAAATTTGTACCTCAATAAAGCCGAAAATAAAGAACTAATCCCAATAATAAAATGAAGTGAATATGAATGCACTTA
>NW_027959934.1:0-211 GCF_054177405.1 Leptonychotes weddellii
AGCACATGAGAGGGGGGAGGGTCAGAGGGAGAAGCAGACTCCCCGCCGAGCAGGGAGGCCGATGCGGCACTCGATCCCGGGACTCCAGGATCATGACCTGAGCCGAAGGCAGTCGCTTAACCAACTGAGCCACCCAGGCGCCCCTGGAGGAGGTTCTTTACATTTGTGTCCATTCGAAGCTGGAAGTGCTGTTCGAGTAGTCCTCCAAGGA
>NW_027959935.1:0-211 GCF_054177405.1 Leptonychotes weddellii
GGCAACGCGTCCCACGGAAATATCGCTGCATCCGGGGAACTCAGGGTCTTGGGGAAAGCGCCAGCACCTCTGACCCTCGGTGCAGGTGGGTGGAGGTCCGGCCAACGCAGGCTGAGAGTCCCCCGAGCCTCAGCGCCCACTGGCTGAGACACCCGCCTGCTCCAATGCGCCAGCAGAAGGCAGCCCCCGCAGCCGCCCGCCTGCAGAGCTG
>NW_027959936.1:0-1185 GCF_054177405.1 Leptonychotes weddellii
CTCTAAAAATGAAAAATAAAAATGTTTTTTTTTTAAAAAAAGGGATTGATGAGATGTTGGTTGAAAAAGGGAAAAAGAAAAATTCAAAAAGAAAAGAAAAAAAGACAGTTAAAAAAAATTAGCTTTGAAAGGCTAAAGAATCATGGTAAAAAAGCCATGAATTCTATGTGCACTATTCCCCTAGCGCTGGAGTTCTGCCGTTCTCATTGATCGGTAAACTTGGTCTTGGCTGGCTGTTCTCGCTGATCTTCTGGGGAGGGGCCTGTTGCCGTGGTTTCCAAATGTCTCTGCTGGAGGCGGAATTGCCCCACCCTTGCCCCCTCCCGGCTAAGTAATCTGCTCAGGTTTGCTCTCCAGGGCTTTTGTTCCCTGCGAGCTTTCCGTACAGCTTTGGAGGCAGAGAGTGAAAATGGCGGCCTCCCAATCTCTGCCCTGTAGGAGCCGAGAACTCGGGGCCCCGCTCCTCAGTGAGCCCCAGAGAAAAGCTGTCAGTTACTCCCGTCCCCCTGGTCTCCGGCCACACTCTGTGCTCACCTGGCCTGTGACCGCGCGTTTCTATCTCTGGCACCCGACCCCGGGTGGAGTCTCCAAACCCAGCAGATCCCTGCGGTGAACTCCCGTGCGGCTCCTCCCGGGGGAGGAAGGTGAATCTCCCCGGATCTGCCACTTGTTGGGTCCCTGCTGGAGGTTCAGTGGCCCGACTGTGCCGTGGATCACGGTTTATGGCAACCCTGAGCTGAGAGCCCGTGCCTGGGCTCCGCCTCTGCAGCCGGCTTCCCTGCTCCGTTACCTGGGAGCTCTGCCACACTCAGGCACCCCCGGTCTTTCTGTGACCCTGAGGGCCCTGAAACCACACTGTCCCGGAGGGTTCCACCCCCCTGCTTAGCCACCAGAGTGACATCCTTCAGCGGAGCAGACTTTTAAAAGTTCCGATTGTGTGCTCCGTGGTTCTATCACTTGCCAGAAGCGGCCGACGGAGGCCCCTTCCCCGCCGTCTATCCTCCCGAATATCGCCTCGGATTCACTTCTCCGCACGTCCTACCTTCCAGAAAGTGGTCACTTTTCTGATGAGAGAGTTGTTGCTCTTCTTTTCTTCGATCTCCTGTTGAGTTTGTAGGTGTTCAGAATGGTTTGATCCCTATCCAGCTGAATTCCTGAGAGGAGACGAAATCCAGGTCTCCTACT
>NW_027959937.1:0-211 GCF_054177405.1 Leptonychotes weddellii
AGTTACCTGGTGCCTTTGGTAGACCAGATAACCCTCCTCGTGGATTGTCAGACATATGGTGCCTTTGGTAGACCAGATCACCCTCCTTGTGGATTGTCGGAGACACAGAAAAAGATGCACCCTATGTTCTGGGTTCTGTACTCTCTGAGATCTCATGGAGACCTGCAGAGTTTAATGCAAACAATTTAATGCAAACAGTAGCACATTAATT
>NW_027959938.1:0-211 GCF_054177405.1 Leptonychotes weddellii
TATCCTCCCGAATATCGCCTCGGATTCACTTCTCCACACGTCCTACCTTCCAGAAAGTGGTCGCTTTTCTGATGAGAGAGTTGTTGCTCTTCTTTTCTTCGATCTCCTGTTGAGTTTGTAGGTGTTCAGAATGGTTTGATCCCTATCCAGCTGAATTCCTGAGAGGAGACGAAATCCAGGTCTCCTACTCCTCCGCCATCTTGCTCCGCCC
>NW_027959939.1:0-211 GCF_054177405.1 Leptonychotes weddellii
GGGTGCCTGCGTGGCTTAGTTGGTTAGGCATCTGACTCTTGATTTTGGCTCAGGTCATGATTTCAGGGTTGTGAGATCCACACTGGGCATGAAGACTGCTTAAGAATCTCTCTCTCCCGTCTTGCACAATTCACAGCGCTTACCAGAGCACATACCCTCCCCAGTGTCTATCACCCAGTCACCCCATACCTCCCCCCCCCCCCCCCCCGCC
>NW_027959940.1:0-211 GCF_054177405.1 Leptonychotes weddellii
AAGTCTTTTCAGTAAATGGAGTTGGAAAAACTGGAAAGCCACATAGAAAATAACAAAACTGGACTACTTAACACCATATACAAAAATTAACTCACAAAATGGATTAAAGATTTGAATGTAAGACCTGAAACCACAAAAATTCTAGAAAAAAACCATAAGCAGTAAGCTTCTTAACATGGCTCTTGGCAATATTTTTTTTGGATCTGACCCC
>NW_027959941.1:0-211 GCF_054177405.1 Leptonychotes weddellii
CCGAAGGCAGTTGCCCAACCAACTGAGCCACCCAGGCGCCCGATGTGGCATTTCTTAACAGGGTCTCCATTCTTGTCTTTGGAATTTTATTCCAAGCTACTGGACACCTGATCTGTACTTGACTTTACTGGGAGGTATCAAATAAATACCTTGATCTTACCAGAAGTTGTTAACTAAATATTTTCTGATAATGTCCGGGGCTCATCTCCTT
>NW_027959942.1:0-211 GCF_054177405.1 Leptonychotes weddellii
AAGAACTTGTCACTTGGTTTCACTCGACTACAATTGAGCCTGGACATATAATGCCACCTATTAACTGATTTAGGACTATTGATATGTGAACAGAATAATTTTTTCAACACTCCACCTTCTAGTCACCAAATATTTTGTTCTTCTTACACTCTATACACAAAGGGCACTTATCTTCTTCCAAGAGAGTTATCATTGAATTGTCATCTGCTCC
>NW_027959943.1:0-211 GCF_054177405.1 Leptonychotes weddellii
GGTTGTGAGTTTAAGCCCCACCTTGGGTGTAGAGATTACTTAAAAAAAAAATCTTCAGAAAAATGTTTTATAAATGTGCAATCTTAGGCCCCACTCTGATTTATTAAATCCTGAGGTGATTCATATGCATATTCAAATTTGAGAAATACTGCTTAGGCATTAATTCTCAAACTTTGATGTATATCAGAATCCCTTGGAGGGGCGCCTGGGT
>NW_027959944.1:0-211 GCF_054177405.1 Leptonychotes weddellii
TATTTTCACATGTGGATAGATATCCAGTTGTTTCAGCACTATTTTTTGAGAAGTCCCCCAAATTTGGGGGGAAAATTTTTAGTTAGTGAAATCCAAAGGTCTGGGAATTGTGGTTCTAGGCACACAGATCTCCTCCCTTTTGTGACTGTTTACAGTTCTCCTCACCCTCACACAGCCTTGCTTTTTCTTCATTTCACTTATGACTTAAGCC
>NW_027959945.1:0-211 GCF_054177405.1 Leptonychotes weddellii
TAGGCCTGAAAGTCCTTACAGCCACCTCTGGGTTGGTACGTGATGTCTTCTGGGCAATGAAAGGGTAGGATGGGGTTTGTATCCATCCCTGTGGGTTACATGCTTCCCTGAAACCTTGAGGATAGAGGCTACCCTACAATATGCTTTCTAAAAACTGTCTGCAGCAGTAAGAACAGCAAGAACATAAGATGTATTTTATGATGAGAGGAAG
>NW_027959946.1:0-211 GCF_054177405.1 Leptonychotes weddellii
GCTAAGTGATACCCTAATGATACCGAAGGATTAATACAGCCTCTAGAGGTGCTAAATGTACAGCTGGGGACTGGCTAATTAAGGGGAGAATCTGTCTCATTAGCAAGGATCATGTTTAATCATAGTGGAAAAGGTAACAATGCAAGGGGCTCCCACCAGTGTGCCTGAGGTCAGCCTCACGGTCACGGTCCTGTACTCCATGGGTTCGCCC
>NW_027959947.1:0-1185 GCF_054177405.1 Leptonychotes weddellii
GGAACCGAATAGAGAGCCCAGAAATGGACCCTCAACTCTATGATCAACTAATATTGGACAAAAAAGGAAAGAATATCCAATGAAAAAAGACAGTCTCTTCAACAAATGGTGTTGGGAAAATTGGACAGCCACGTGCAGAAGAATGAAACTGCACCATTTCCTTACACCACACACAAAAATAGACTCAAAATCATTGAAAGACCTCAGTGTGAGACAGGAGTCCATCAAAGTCCTAAAGGAGAACACACGCAACAACCTTGTGGACCTCAGCCGCTGCAGCTTCTTCCTAGAAACATTGCCAAAGGCAAGGGAAGCAATGGCAAAAATGAACTATTGGGATTTTATCAGGATAAAAAAGCTTCTGCACAGCAAAGGAAACAGTCAACAAAACCAAAAGACAACTGACACAATGGGAGAAGATATTTACAAATGACGTATTGGATAAAAGGCTAGTATCCAAAATCTATAAAGAACTTATTAAACTCAACACCCAAGGAACAATGATCCAATCAAGAAATGGGCAGAAGACACGAACAGATATTTTTTTTCCAAAAAATACATCCAAATGGCCAACAGACAGTTGAAAAAGTGCTCAACATCGCTCGGCATCAGGGAAATGCAAATCAAAACCTCAATGAGTACCACCTCACACCAGTCAGAATGGCTAAAATTAACAAGTCAGGAAATGACAGATGTTGGCAGGGATGCAGAGAAAGGGGAATCCTCCTACACTATTGGTGGAAATGCAAGCTGGTGCAGCCATGCTGGAAAACAGTATAGAGGTTCCTCAAAAAGTCGAAAATAAAGCTGCTGTACAATCCAGCAATTGTACTACTGGGTATTTACCCCAAAGATACAAATGTAGGGATCCGAAGGGGTATGTGCACCCCGATGTTCATAGCAGCAACGTCCACAATAGCCAAACTATGGAAAGAGCCAAGATGTCCATTGACAGATGAATGGATAAAGAAGAGGTGGTATATATATACAATGGAATATTATGCAGCCTTCAAAAGGAATGAAATCTTGCCTTTGCAATGGCGTGGATAGAACTGGAAGGTATTATGCTGAGCGAAATGTCAAAAAGAGAAAGACATGTATCATATGACCTCACTGATATGAGGAATTCTTAATCTCAGGAAACAAACTAAGGGTTACTGGAGTGGTGGGGGTAGGAGGGATGGG
>NW_027959948.1:0-211 GCF_054177405.1 Leptonychotes weddellii
CGGGGAGTGTTCGCTCAGTCAGGAACACGTCAGTGGACATCAGCCTATTGCCTGTTCCTGCGGACAGCCTGGCTCTGTTGCTCACGCCTACCCCAACTGCCCTACAGCTACGACTACAGCTGCAGAGGTGGTGGAAGCCTCAGCAGATTCGACCCTAGGAAATGACATTTATTCACAAACTTTACACTCTGTCTGAAGCCTTAACTCTGAA
>NW_027959949.1:0-211 GCF_054177405.1 Leptonychotes weddellii
TCCCTGCTCGGCGGGAAGCCTGCTTCTCCCTCTCCCACTCCCACTGCTTGTGTTCCCTCTCTCGCTATGTCTCTCTCTGTCAAATAAATAAAATCTTAAAAAAAAAAAAAAATACAGAGAGGACTAACAGTATCATAAATTAAAAAAGAGGAAGGGGCGGAGCAAGATGGCGGAGGAGTAGGAGACCTGGATTTCCTCTGGTCTCAGGAAT
>NW_027959950.1:0-211 GCF_054177405.1 Leptonychotes weddellii
CAAGAATCACAGCAAACACCTGAGGCAGGAAAATACCCAGCATATGTGAGGAACAGCAATGATGCCAGTGTGGTTGGAAAGGGGAGAGGGAAGAGGAGAAGTCAGAGGAGATGAATTCACACAGAAAACAGGATGGCAGGGGCACATCATGTAGATTCTTCTATGTGGTGGGGGCTGTGGGAAACCACTGCAGCATCTGCACAAAGGAGTA
>NW_027959951.1:0-211 GCF_054177405.1 Leptonychotes weddellii
GTGGCGCCACAGAAGTGTAGGAAGATCAATGTAGAAAACTCTCGGGCGCCTGGGTGGCTCAGTTGGTTAAGCGACTGCCTTCGGCTCAGGTCATGATCCTGGAGTCCCTGGATCGAGTCCCGCATCGGGCTCCCTGCTCGGCAGGGAGCCTGCTTCTGCCTCTGACCCTCCCCCCTCTCATGTGCTCTCTCTCTCTCTCATTCTCTCTGTC
>NW_027959952.1:0-211 GCF_054177405.1 Leptonychotes weddellii
TTTAAAATGAAGTCAATTGGGGCACCTGGGTGGCTTAGTCAGTTGGGCGTCTGCCTTTGGCTCAGGTCGTGATCCCGGAGTTCTGGGATTGAGCCCCGCCTCGGGCTCCCCGATCAGTGGGGAGTCTGTTTCACCCTCTCCCTCTACTCCTCTCCGGCTCATGCTCTCTCTCTCACTCACTCTCTTTCTCTCTCTCTCTAATAAATAAAAT
>NW_027959953.1:0-211 GCF_054177405.1 Leptonychotes weddellii
TAAAACAAAAAAAAGAAAGAAATCAATAATCAGATAATCATAAAGGGCTCTTAGAAGTTTAAAGCATTGCTGAGATATAATTTTAAATAAAAATTTGAAGAATTTCTCGAGGGGGGCGGAGCAAGATGGCGGAGGAGTAGGAGACCTGGATTTCGTCTCCTCTCAGGAATTCAGCTGGATAGGGATCAAACCATTCTGATCACCTACAAAC
>NW_027959954.1:0-211 GCF_054177405.1 Leptonychotes weddellii
TTGAGCTCTGCACTCAGCGGGGAGTCTGCTTGAGACTCTCCCTCTCCCCCTATCCCTCCCTGCTGTGCTCGCTCTCTCATTCTCTCTCTCTCTCTCTCTCTCCAAAATAAATAAATAAATCTTTAAAAAGTAAAATAAAAAGATGTGTCTGAAAGAAGTGGAGTGGACAGATGAGGAGGTGGGAAGAAGGTAAGGCTGGGGAATGAGGGTG
>NW_027959955.1:0-211 GCF_054177405.1 Leptonychotes weddellii
TTGAACTGAAATGCAAATAATGACAGTATATTAAGTTACATAGTATTCAACTAAAGCAGTGTTCTAAGGAAAATGTAGTCTTATATGCCTATGTTAAAAAAAAAAAAAGGAAAAGATTGAAGATGCATTAATTTAACTTTCCATGTCAAAAAACTAGGAAAATAGCATCACTTTAGATCTAAGGTAATTATAGTCATAAAAAAACTAGGAG
>NW_027959956.1:0-211 GCF_054177405.1 Leptonychotes weddellii
TGATCTGTGTGTCTGTTGTTGTGCCACTACTATACTATTTTGATTACTGCAGTTTTTTTTTCTTCTTTTTTTTTCTTCTTATATTATCCCCATACATTACATCATCAGTTTTAGATGTAGTGTTCCATGATTCATTGTTTGTGCATAACACCCAGTGCTCCATGCAGAATGTGCCCTCCTCAATACCCACCACCAGGCTCACCCATCGGGG
>NW_027959957.1:0-211 GCF_054177405.1 Leptonychotes weddellii
GGAGGCAGCAGGTCGGGGTTTGGCGATAGAGCAGGACCAACCACAGGGCACGTGAGCAGTACCGTGATTCCTGGGAGGGGAATGTGTCAGAGGAGGCAGGACAAAACTCAGACACTGGAGAAAAGGCTGGAACAGTGCTCAGGAGAGAAGATGTCAAAGGCTCTGTCACTAAAACTAGGCGAGAGGCCAGAGACCAGCCAGGGCCCCAGGA
>NW_027959958.1:0-1185 GCF_054177405.1 Leptonychotes weddellii
AGCGCTTGACAAGAAATATCAACTGTTCTTGATAAAAACCCTCTACAGTGTGGGGATAGATGGAACCTACCTCAATATCATAAAGGCCATACAGGAAAGACCCACAGGTAATATCATCCTCAATGGGGAAAAACTGAGAGCTTTTCCCCTATGGTCAGGAACAAGACAGGGATATCCACTCTCACCATTACTATTTAACAGTACTGGCAGTCTTAGCCTCAGCAATCAGACAACAAAAAGAAATAAAAGGCATCCAAGTCGGCAAGGAAGAAGTCAAACTTTCACTATTTGCAGACAACCTGATACTCCATGTAGAAAACCTGAAAGACTCCACCAAAAAATTGCTAGAACTAATACATGAATTCAGCAAAGTCACAGGACATAAAATCAACATATAGAAATCTGTTGCATTTCTATACACCAATAATGAAGTAGCAGAAAAAGAAATCAAGGAATTGATACCATTTGCAATTGCATAAAAATAAGATACTTAGGAATAAACCTAACCAAAGAAGTAAAAGGTCTTTTTTCTGAAAACTACAGAACACTTATGAAAGAAATTGAAGAGGACACAAAGAAATGGAAAAACATTCCATGCTCATGGATTGGAACAAGCATTGTTAAAATGTCTATGCTACCCAAAGCATTCTACACATTGAACACAATCCCTATCAAAATACCACCAGCATTTTTCACAGAACTAGAACAAACTATCGTGAAATTCATATGAAACCACAGAAGACTCTGAATAGCCAAAGCAATCCTGAACAAGGAAAAACAAAGCTGGGGGCATCATGATTCTGGATTTCAAGCTACATTACAAAACTGTAGTCATCAGGACATTATACTACTGGCACAAAAACACATAGATCAATGGAACAGAATAGAAAACCCAGAAGTGGATCCACAACTACACAGTCAACTAATCTTCTATAATACAGGAAAGAATATCCAATGGATATTTAACAAATGGTTTGAGAAAACTGGACAGCAACATGCAGAAGAATGAAAGTGTACCACCTTCTTACACCACACATAAAAGTAAATTCAAAATGGTTGAAGGACTGAAGTGTGAGACGGGAAGCCATCAAAATCCTGGAGGAGAACATTGGCAGCAACCTCTTTGACCTTGGCTGGAGCAGCTTCTTACTAGACACATCACCAGAGGCAAGGGAAACAAAAGCA
>NW_027959959.1:0-211 GCF_054177405.1 Leptonychotes weddellii
ATTCTTATGTTAATCCCCATACATTACATCATTAGTTTTAGATAAAGTGTTCCATGATTCATTGTTTGTGCATAACACCCAGTGCTCCATGCAGAACGTGCCCTCCTCAATACCCACCACCAGGCTAACCCATCCTCCCACCCCCCTCCCCTCTAGAACCCTCAGTTTGTTTTTCAGAGTCCATCGTCTCTCATGGTTCGTCTACCCCTCC
>NW_027959960.1:0-211 GCF_054177405.1 Leptonychotes weddellii
GAAGAAGTATTGAAAATTAATAAACTGAGGGGGAAACGGAATGGAGGTTGCCCAGAATAGAAGTGATTTTGTACTTAAGTCTTTTTCTTTAAATGTGAAAATGCTAAGATGCTATTGTTCTCTACACTAATTTCTATTTGATAAGGCAATCTGATTATTACCTGTCAATCCTTCAATAAAAGTATCCCAAACACAAGGACTGCTAGCGTAA
>NW_027959961.1:0-211 GCF_054177405.1 Leptonychotes weddellii
GAGGGCGCCCCTGAAGTTGGTGCCTCCCCGCGGGGGGACCGCATTGCCCAGGCTGTGAGAAACACTCTCTCCTCATTTTAAGTGTGAGTTGGGTTTCCTTATCGGATACGTTTGCTGCACCGCAGCCTGAGGTTGTTCAAGAACGGGCTGCTGAACGTAAGCGAAGCGAATACGGCGTGTCCTCCGTGGTTTACTGTTCTGGTTAGTTCCC
>NW_027959962.1:0-211 GCF_054177405.1 Leptonychotes weddellii
CTGCACCCTGAGCAGTGGGTTCAGCATTGGCTGCTACTACATACATTGGCAACAACAAAAGCCAGGGAGCCCTCCATGGTCTCTCCTGTACTATTACTCAGACTCAAAGAAGTACCAGGGCTCCAGGCGCCCCAGCCACTTCTCTCCATCCAAAGATACTTCAGACAATGCAGGGCTCCTGCTCATCTTGGGGCTGCAGCTTGAGGACGAG
>NW_027959963.1:0-211 GCF_054177405.1 Leptonychotes weddellii
CTCTGGGCTCACACCCAGCTTGCAGGCCGCTGTCTTCCGGCGGCACCTGGTGCTTGGCTCTTCCTCCTGAGTGGGATCTGGTTTGATGGTGGATTTCCACCGTAGACCGTCTTGTGTCTGTCTACTCTCCACTGCTCTGATCTGGCCCCTGGAATCTCCTCCTCCTTTCTCTCCAGGCCAAGAGCATCTCGGGGTAACAGAGGGGCAGTCG
>NW_027959964.1:0-211 GCF_054177405.1 Leptonychotes weddellii
TTTTTTTTTTTAAAGATTTTATTTATTTATTTGACAGAGAAAGACACAGCGAGAGAGGGAACACAAACGGGGAGTGGGAGAGGGAGAAGCAGACTCCCCGCCGAGCAGGGAGCCCGATGCGGGACTCGATCCCGGGACTCCAGGATCATGACCTGAGCCGAAGGCAGTCGCCCAACCAACTGAGCCACCCAGGCGCCCCAGAGATGGATTA
>NW_027959965.1:0-211 GCF_054177405.1 Leptonychotes weddellii
CATAACATAATTAAAAAAAAAAAACTTAAGGCCACATCAAATTTAAAAAAAAAATGAGCACAACTGAACAATAATATCAGGATGGACACCTCGAGTGATAAACATATAAAGAAACAGAAGGAGGTGATTACTGTAAAGATCAGAGAGTGGTTACTTTTAGGGGAGGAAGGGAGTTGTGATTGGGGTGTGATACAAGGAGGAGTTCTGAAGG
>NW_027959966.1:0-211 GCF_054177405.1 Leptonychotes weddellii
GTAGTGATCCAAAGGGGTATATGCACCCCAATGTTTATAACAGCAATGTCCACAATTGCCAAACTATGGAAAGAGCCAAGATGTCTATCAACAGATGAATGGATGAAGAAGATGTGGTATATATATATATAACGGAATATTATGGAACCATCAAAAGGGATGAAATATTGCCATTTGCAATAATGTGGATGGAACTGGAGGGTATTATGCT
>NW_027959967.1:0-211 GCF_054177405.1 Leptonychotes weddellii
GTAACTGTTCAATGCCATCTGGGTTACAGCGACGTCATCAGAGGAGGCCTGGTCACAGACTTCCATTCATCCTTTAGCTTGCCTTTATGGTCCATGTGGCGGCTCCGCAATTCAGCACTGAGAGCTGAATTCCGATTCATGTCCCTGAAGTTTCTGGGGAGCCTGGGATCTAGCTCACTGCTGTTCTCTTTCACACTGAGACTCCTTGAAG
>NW_027959968.1:0-211 GCF_054177405.1 Leptonychotes weddellii
TATTTGTAATAAATAATGATGAAGAATTTTATAGGTTTCAAGTCCTTTGTTCTTATGTATTTAAGAGAAAAGAACTTACAGGAATATAATCACTAAGTGTAAATAAGTGTTGTTTTTTTTTTGAAGATTTTATTTACTTATTTGACAGAGAGAGACACAGCGAGAGAGGGAACACAAGCAGGGGGAGTGGGAGAGGGAGCAGCAGGCCTCC
>NW_027959969.1:0-12426 GCF_054177405.1 Leptonychotes weddellii
GCTCTTCTTTTCTTCGATCTCCTGTTGAGTTTGTAGGTGTTCAGAATGGTTTGATCCCTATCCAGCTGAATTCCTGAGAGGAGACGAAATCCAGGTCTCCTACTCCTCCGCCATCTTGCTCCGCCCCCGGCCTTATCTATATTTTTGACCAGGCTGTTCCTATCAGTATAAAGCTTGCTGGTACAAAGTAAACAAAACAAAACAAAACAAAAAACAAATCTTAGTCAGTATTACTAAATAATAATTTAACAAGTTGTCATGCTTCTATGTAGTAATACTGATTTTCTAACACATAAGATAGTTCTGAAATGGAAGTTTTATCCTCCAGTATACTATTTGACCATTATCTCTTATTATGACTCAGATAAACAGGCCTTGCTTAGGCAAGGACTTAGTTCACAGAATGGAGAAAGAGAGGAGAAAGAAGGAGAGTGAGAAGGTTGAGAGAAAGACAGAGAGAGATTTCTATCCATTTTTTTATAAGCTGATCAGTGTAGAGACTTTAAAAAAAAATTGCAGCTTTCATTGTCTATTACTTTAATTATTATGTGCCTGAGTTACCATTTAGCAGACTGAGTTATACGTGGCATGGCTATGATTACTTTGATAGAATAAGGAAACTAGTCCACATATTTTACAATTTAAGAATTTTTAAAAAATAACTGCTTTCTGCATCATCTCAAGTTAAATGATGCATCTGGAAATTCTAACACAGGGAACTCTCTCTTCTGTTCAAATATGGCTTGACTGATGTCACCCTGCCTCAAGTGTATTACTTAAATAACAGAGTGCAAAGAGAACAGCTGTCAGGGTGAGAAGTCTAAACACATTTTTGCAAAGTAACGTAGTGCTGACAAAATGCATTTAATCACGCTCAAGCTCTATGAAACTGAGTTCATTAAGTTAGGATTTTTAATAATTATAGCTAAAAAAAACCATTATTTATATCTATACTGAATAAAGCAACCATATAAAGCTACCTAAAGAGATGTAAAGATTTTAATAAACTGGGTTAATAAATGGTTCTTTCAGCATTTCAATTTTTTTCTAAGAAGCTGAAATTAGGAGAACCTTGACAACTCGTTTATTGCCACCGCAGTCTGAAATTGTGAGAGAAGACGGAGCCTGGTGCTCTGAGCATTGACCTGTTTCTTTTTCTTTCCTGCTGAACTTAACAACCTCATTTGTTTTCATGGGAATTTTGTGTGACACCATGGAGATAATTGTGCCATAGCCTGAGAGAAGACATTGAAATCTATACCCCTGAGAAACAACTAGAATTCACTTAAGGGAATAAAATCTGACTTTCTGTATTAGCATTCAATGGTTTCCTCAGTACAGTCCAAGAAGTTCCTATCTTTTTACAGAATAATTAACTCCTAGCAAGATACCTTGCAACCAATAGTAAAATATGTCAACAGGAAATACAATTAACAATCACAACACATACATTTACAGAGTATATGGAAACATATAAATAGCAAGATAAATATATTCTTTAAGTAGCAACACAGCTTTATTTGATAATTGCATTTATACTATAAAGTCAATCATATTTTACAGAAATGAATTTAACATTATCAGACGGCATTTTACACATAATGATTTCTCTAGAGATTACCCTTTGGCAAATATGGGATGTTGCATTTTAAATTTATCTGACATGTGTACTGGTTCTAAGACTCTGATTAGGAGAATTTTTATGAAATATAACTCTCTCTCCCATTCTATATTTTTTTTTGTTGAGGGTGTTCAAGTAATGCAATAAAACAGCTTTAACATTAATATTAACATTAATTAAAGTTAATGATCCAAGCCATAAAAGTCCCTTCTTCTCTCATAGTGTCCCTGAGATCTCAGTGAATATTATTAGCAACCATTTCATTTTGGTGAATATTAACTACCAACCGAGTGACTTCCCACCCAGTCATTTTGTGGCTGACATCTGTGGTGACATATTTTGACATGTCACTCAGTCATTTCCTCTTTAGTGTTTACAGATGCTTAAGCAAACAAAACATAATAAACAAGGCTAGCTTTCCCAGTGTAAGCATCTTCTCATTATTTGACATCCCTTACACTCTGATATGGAGAAATCACTGCAAGCTTACAGGAAAAACCATGAAAACCATTCTTCCTCAGCCTCCAAGAAACTACCTTTATGTGTCTGAAGAAGGACATGCATTGTCTCTTTCACATCTAGGAGGCAGGTGTGTATCTTAGTTCAGGTACTTCTCTTGGGAATGGCAGATTTCTCATTGTGCTCTCTTCATTCCTGTGTTCTGAAGCATATTCCAAAATTTTAAAGGTTCTCTTTTCCATCTTCCCAAAGCATCAAGGGGCTTCATCTAACCACATTTCTAAGGGTTCTTCTCTGACATGTTGAAGTTTCTGAGGTACACAGATTACTTTGTTTGCTAACCATCACGAATTTAAAAGTTTCTGAGGAACATGTAATACAAAAATGAAGAAGAAATAAAGGAGGAACAGAGGAACAAAAGGAAGAAAGTAAAGGAGGCAGAAAAAGAAAGAAAGTGGAGATGGAGTGAGAAGGACAGAATAAATGGGGAGGACAGGAGACAGATGAACAAAAAAGGCGGGGACTATCTGAGGACAGAGAAAAGACCTACCCCCAACTCTACACAGGGTGAAATAAAGCATGTAAGTTCTCAGATTTTAAAACCAGACTAGTTGGATTCACATCCAAGTTTCACTACTTTGTGACTAAAACACAGTGAGAATTTATTTAACTTCCTCAGGCTTCATGGAGGGGCAGAATGATATTACGGTAAGCATTATTAAATAGAGACCCATTGACGTGCATAGTCTCTGTGCTCAAGAGAAAGGAACTGATTCACCTATCTTTGTGCCAAACGCAGAGATTTTGTTGACTGTTCAGTGAGTTACAGACATAGGTTTATTTCAATTTACTTTATTCCATACAGCAAAATGATTTTTGCAGGTTCTACATGACACACTATTAGAGAAGTAAGAAAGACGGAAAATTTGTCAGAGGTATTTTTTTTTTTAAAAGATTTATTTATTTATTTGAGAGAGCGAGAATGAGAGAGAGTACATGAGAGGGGGGAGGGTCAGAGGGAGAAGCAGGCTCCCCGCCGAGCAGGGAGCCCGATGCAGGACTCGATCCCGGGACTCCAGGACCATGACCTGAGCCGAAGGCAGTCGCTTAACCAACTGAGCCACCCAGGCGCCCTGTCAGAGGTATTTAAAGTTTCTAATGTACCCTTCTTTTTGCCCTATAATCTCCTATCTTCACTTACCTGACACTCATCTAAGAAGCAGGTTCCATGATTATGTTATCATTGTTTCTGCTCCTCTGTTATACACTATCTTCTTACAGAATATAATGTGGTTTCCTAAATTTGACTATCTTCTTTAACATTTAATATATTGAGAATTCATGTTAAATACTGGGCCATAAATACTCTGTTTCAGAAACTTTCAGTTTTAGAAAACTTGTTGATCACAAGAAAATAAAGCTCATATAGATACAATCCATACGTCAGCTGGTAGCCTCTGTCATTGTATAGATTCGGGTGATATTACATTGACTCCCTCCTTTTCAGTGCAAGTGGGCTTCCAAATCCCTCCAAAAGATATTGATTAACTCCAAGATGCAACATCTCCTTATATTTTCTCATTATTTTGGACCACGATTCATTATTTACTTTCTTAATCCTTTAACTTAACAGCTCTGTCACAATATTCAGATCTCCTTGGTTTTTAAAAAAATAAGTTTTCTCAATTTAAGTTTTTAAGTTTAATAGATTTTTGTAGGGGTTCAGAATATGTTACTCCCAAATATGCCACTTTGGCATATTATTTTTAATTGAAGGTACCTTCAAAACAGATAGTGGGGGGGAAATACTGTGAGTCTCCTCCGTTGCCCTGAAAGGAGATAAATCTCCCATGTGAAAGATACTCTCCCTATACTAGGAGGGTAGAAGGTATCCTCATCATCAGAGACAGAGAATTTAGGACCAAAAGGCTGTATAAATAAACCTTGTTATTTGTTTCCCATTCTCTTACCCCTAGCCCAAACCGCTCTGCTTTATCAATTCTTCATAAATTTATTGTTTCTTTGTTTAAAACATATAAATACTCCTGCTCTCGTCACTCCTTGAGTCTCGTATCTTTGTGAGGCTCCCACATGTATGTACATATGTACATACACAGTTAAATTTATTTTCTCCTTTTCATCTTTGTACTGTGGGGGGTCGGAGAGTCTTAGCCAAGAACCTAGAAGAACACAGGGAAAATTATTTTTCTTCTTCTGCATTTTGCTTACAATTTTTAGATTCTCCTAAAGAGTTGAACTATTTCATAGTTCAGAGTCTTTAATTACCTTTTTGAGTTCCTATACTTCTCTCACATTCCTATGTTTTATCTCCATTGCCTCCTTCTGAAACCATCCCTACAAACTTCATACACGCTCAGGATAGCAGAGAAAACATAAACTAGTTTCCATAGCCCATTGTGCACAATGATGTTTAACATATTTAAAAACTGTCCAATACTTCCTAACAAAAACATGATAAATACACACACACATGTGAAAAGAAAAAAGAAACCTGGATAACTGTGATGCATAGCATATATGTACTTAGGTATAGTCATTAAATGTTAGCTAATTTTAGAAAAGAGTATTCATTTGCTACTGAAACAGGGAGAAAAAGATTCATGGTAGCATTTGGTATGGATACTAAAGTGTAATTGGACTTGAGCAAGTGATGAGCAAGAGAAGTGATTTACCAGGTTTAAAGTACACGGTGAACAATATGGAGTCAGGAGTGGGGGGAAGAATAAAGGAAGGGAGGGAGAGAGATTTAAATTTTAAAAGTTGTTCTATCTGAGAAATTTCAGTTATCTACACTTTTGTCAGGACCCTTTTGTTCTACCATGATAAATATCTTTCAAATTAAGAAATGTGTGTCTTGAATAAGTTGGCACAATTTTAAAGTTATTATTTCACATTTTAAAAAGCCAAGCAACACAAATGGTCCAAGACGGTTATAGGAAGACCCTGAACTCACCTGCTCCCACAGACACACTGAATGTACACCCACATATAGAACAATTCCTCCTGAAGAAGAACTGAGGGCCAAGTGAACAGCTTCTGCACAATAAATGATAGAGGGATGATACAAAGAAGGGTAGGAGAAACAGAGACATGGTAATGACAGGAACCCCACCCTCTACATGGTGACCTGCAGTAGGGAGGGATATCACTGAAGGGCCCTGTGCATAGACTCACCTGCCCTGGGACACAGAGAAGAAACAGCAAGTTAAAAGACAACTAGACTATAAATAAAGGAAATCCATTTACTAACTCTAGTATGTCCAATAAATGAGTGGGGCATTGCTGAAACTCTGACAGAACAGTGGAAATCACACAACAGAACAGCAAAAAGAAAACAATTTTTAAAAAATGAGGACAGTTTAAGGGACATCTGGGACAGTATCAAGCATATTTAACTTCTGCATTATAGGGGTCCCAGAAGGAGAAGAGAGAAAGAGGCAAAAAACTTATTTGAAGAAATAATAGCTGAAGACTTCCCTAATCTGGGTAAGTAAACAAAAATCCAGGTCTAGAAAGCTCAGAAAGTCCTAAAGAAGATGAGCTCAAAGAGAGCCACACTAAAACACATTATAATTAAAATGGCAAAATTTAAAGATGAGAGAATCTTAAAGGCAGCAAAAAAAAAAAAAAAAAAGCACAGAAAAGGGAAACCCCACGATAATATTAGCTGATTTTTAGCACAAACTCTGCAGGCCAGAAGGAAGTGGTAGGATATATTTAAAGTGCTGAAAGGGAAAAACTTACAACCAAGAATACTCTATCCAGCAAGGTTATCCTTCAGAATTGAAGAAGAGATAGTTTCCTAAATAAGCAGAAACTACAGGAATTCATCACCACTAAACTGGCCTTATGAGAAATGTTAAAGGGTCCTCATTAAGCGGGGGAGAAAAAGGATTAAACTAGAAATAAAATGGGGATATATATATATATACATATATATATATATGAAAGAAAAAATCTCACTATAAAGGTTAATGTATATTAGAGGCAGTAGATTGGCCACATAAAAGGTGGTATGAAAGTTAATAAAAATAGTAAAGTCAACTATAACTACAATAAGTAGTTAAGGGATATGGTATCAAAAACATAAAACCAATTTGAAGAGATATATGCACCCCTATGTTCATTGCCTCATTCTTTATGATAACCAAGCTATGGAAGCAACCTGTGTCCACGGACAGATGAATGGATAAATAAGATATGGTACATATACACACATACACACACACACGCAGGAACATTACTCAACCATAAAAAAAGAATTAAACTCTGCCATGTACAACAACATGGATAGATCTAGAAGGTATCATGAAAGTCAGACAAAACTGTATGAGTTCACTTATATGCAGAATCCAAAAAATAAACAAAACAGAAACATATTCATAGATAGAGGAAACAAACTGTTGGTTACCAGAGGGGAGAGTGGTTGGGGGCAGGTGAAAAAGGTAAAGTGAATTAAGAGGTAAACTTCCAGTTATAAAATAAATAAGTCACTGAGATGTAATATACAGCATAGGAAATATAGTCGATAATATTACAATAACTTTGTACACTGACAGATGGTAACTAAATTTATCATGAGGATCATCTCATGATGTATTAAAAATATTGAATCACTATGATGTACACCTGCAGCTGATAGGGTATTGTATGTAAATTATACTTAAAACATAAAATAAAAAGCCAAACAACATAGCTTTTTAAGCAGATAAATCTGAATATTTTTAACAGTGGGACTTTAACTTTCTGTAAGAGTCTGTCTCATAGAAAAATTATATATATACACACATGTATATACATATATATATATGCTTTTCTTGCCTATCCCTTGAACTCTGTTTATCTTAAAGCATTAAGTAGTCATTATCACACTTTCCACGACTAAAATTCCTTAAAACTTGCTTAATGGCTTCACAGTCAAAGCAATTATCTCTATCACTGCCTAACTGGGCAGCTTGTTCTCCAGAACCAAATTAATAGATATCATTTAATGGTCAGAGCTGTTTCTGACCTTCCCATGACTCCAGGACACTGAAACTGTTTGTTCAATCTACCGCACTTACATAAAAAGCTGCTAACAGCTTGGATTTAGCATCAATTTGATAACAGAAGGTCTTTCTCAGCAGGGTCAGCACACTTGGTGTGGTGCAGTGCAACAGCAACAAGAACTGTCAATATTATGAAAATGCAACTCAGGACACTGATGTTAAGAACAAAAACGTGTAGAGAAGCTTTCTCCCAAGAAATGTAGGATATGTATACTATCACGGCATCTATGCTATTATATATTTTTAAGCTCAAATCAACAAATGATGAAAGAAACAGACAGATGAATGTGAAAGCAGTGTAATTTAAGAATGTGGTGAAGCAAATCAGATTATAAAAATTCAATAGTTTTTGCTTCTTATATCTAAAAATTGTAAATGTGTTTGCTACCGAAAGTAAGGAAACATCCCCATAAATCAGAAGTAACTAAAAGTGTATATAGCTTCTTGAAGGTTTTACTTTTTGGTGAACATACATGGTAATATAATCAAACTGAGAAAAAGTGACGGCAGAGATATTTTAACTCAATACAGTGTAAGGGCACAGATGCAGTATTAGCAGAAAACTTAGCTGTATGTTTTTTCCATTAGTGTCCTGAGAGGATTTTGAATACTGGAAGTCCTTGTTGCCATTTTTCTAAACAACGCTGTAGTGAGTTGATCCCTCTGAAAAGACCTATTATAAGGACTGTGTGAATAAATATGACTATATTTCAAATATGAGTCTTATTTTCTTTTTAAATAAATTTTAATAGAAAAATCAAATAGAAAGTTTTAGCTATTTATGATTTCTAAAAAGAAAATTCTTTCTATGAAACATGTCCTAGAATGTAGCAATGTGTTCATCTTGCATCTATTAATAAAATAGACATATTTAGATAACCAGAAATCCTCTGGCCTGTACTGTTACTGAATAAATTGTAATCATTAATATCATCAACCCTAAAAACAGTTATAAAATAATATAAACAGTCAACTATAAAAGTATTTTAAAATTTACTTTGGCAATAAAAACTCAGGACAAAACGTATTTTCTAATGTCTTAATTTCTCACACACACAAAAAAGGTGCTCTAAAATAAATCATTAGACATATTAGAACAGGATTCTTGCTAGCCCTTTCTCTAAATGAACATACACCACTGAATATAACAAAACTAGCTAAACCCACTAGTATCTGAATTCTAACAGAAAGTATGGATTTAAGTTTAAAAAAAAAGTTATTGCAAAAAGTCTAGGAAGAACTGGGTGCAAATATCATGAACAAAAACTTGGTTTTCCTAGGTCTTTATAAATTGAATCCCAATGTTGAACCCTAACTATTTTCTCATTTCTCTCTATCCTTATTTTATTAAGTTTCTCCCAGATTCTTCTGTTTGGTGAAAATGAAGGCTTTAAATTGCTGATCTGAAGATGAAACTGCCAGAAGCAATTCTGTTAATGGATCTTATAAAAGTGGTTTAGTAAAAAAAAAAAACAAACAAAAAAAAACATGTTTATGCACCTTTTGATTAACTAAATATATTTTCAAATAAATAATAACAATATAAAAACTGAAATTCTGAAGCAAATAAAACATTATCCCCTCTTGTAGACAGTAATAGCATTAATATTTGCATTTCTTTCTACGAAAAAGGGCAAATAAAATATAGTCAGTAAATATAAAAAGCATATTCTGACATTTTCCTTGATTGCCCTTGTTGGTGTGAACTTCAAAATATCTGCTCATTGTCTGAACAACAGACTATCAGCGATATTAGCTCTTGGAGAACAGTTTTAGCATCTTCAAAGATACCCTTTTACTTTTATGACAATCAAACAAGCTTATAAATTTTTCATTAGAGGATGAAGTGTCAGGTAGCCTAATTGATTTGCTTGTTTCCTAAAATAAATAATTGCTCAGAAATGATCATTTTTGCATCTCTACCATAGCCTTATAAATGTCCTTTAGACATTGAAACAGAAAATCCATTAGTATATATTTAGTTGGCAGCTCTGAATCCTGTATATTTTTAAATATCTCTTTGACTGAATTAGTATTGCTATGTCCCAGTCCATTGGAATTACATTTAAAGTTACGATGGATGGTGTGCTCTCATACAAAGTCACTTTTCATTGTAAAACCATAATGATTATAATCAAAATCAATTTCAAGGGCTCCAAGCCCTTTAGGACTACCACACTGGCCAAAATAATGGAAAATTAAAATGATTTAAAATCCATTTTAGCCCTGTGTATCTTAAATATTATACTTTATCACATTATGTAAATTACATATATTTGCAACATAGTCTAGTTTAACAGCCTCTTATGTCCTCATGCAAGTGATAAGGGTGACATACTACCCACTTTGTAATGAGTGCATAAAATGGTAATTTTGTAGGCAAACATTCCCATCTCTCTGGCAGATGGCTTAAAAGGCTCTTCAAGAACCCTTTCAAAGCAAGTTGAAATTGTCTAATAATGAATAAATAGCAGATGTTGTCATTGTAAATTTTAGAACACACAAAACACTCAGATTCTTTTGAAAGCAAACTTTAGTCAAATTTGTACCAATGTATTTATTTTTAATTTAACATTCTCGTTACTTCAGATGGGTCAGAACTACCAACCACTGTCACAATTATTATAGAGGGTGTCTTTAAGTGATCTACTAACTATATTTATGTATTTTGACTATAATCATACAAGAATATACAGTAATTAAGTGTGTGTGTATATATACAAAATGTATATAAATAAAAAAATATATAAATATATACCAGTGTGTGTGTGTGTGTGTGTGTGTATATATATATAGATAGATAGATAGATAGATAGATATTTTAATGGAAAATATGATGTGTACCAAAAATATACCTGCGGGGTGCCTGGTTAACTCAGTCACTTAAGCATAACTCTTGATTTGGGCTCAGGTCATGATCTCAGGGTGGTGAGATTGAGCCCCAAGTCGGGCTCTGTGCAGGGGGTAGAGCCTGCTTAAAATTCTCTCTCCTTCTGGTCCTCCCCCTCCATCTCCCTCTCTCTCTCTCAAAAACAACACCTGCAATTTTGCCTTCAATTTAATCCTCCCATTTTTCTGAAAATAAACGTTTACAGTTTTACATAACAGGTTATACATTTATTCTCAGCAATTTCATTTTCAATTAATGGAGAGACAATTAATATGCATTTGTATGCATTTGATAAGAATTTATCTCCATACTTTTATTCAGGAATAGACTGATTATTCACTGGGATAATGTGAATCTGGGCCTTTAGCTTTATTTTATCTATTTATTTTTAGTTTGGGTTGACTACCTATTTTATGACTTTCCATGTCTTTTAATCCTCTAAAATAAAAGCTACCAATGAGCTTCTTTAATTTTTAGTTTCTCTCAAAGCTCTGAAATTTTTAACATATTCAAATTTTGGGGACAAATGTTGCAAATTCTGGGGTAGGCAGACTACTGTCTGGTATATAACATGACAGTTTAAAAACATTATAAAAACGTTAATGAAAAATAAGTCAGAGAGAGAAAGACAAATACCATATGATTTCACTTATATGTGGAATCTAAAAAACAAAACAAACAAACAAAAGACAAAAAACAAAACAAAAAAACCCAGACTCTTAGATACAAACTGGTGGTTGCCAGAGGGGAGGATGATGGGGAGATGGGCGAGATAGATAAAGGGGATTAAGAGGTACAAACTTTCAGTTATTTAATAAATAAATAACAGATGAAAGGTATAGCACAGAGAATATAATCAATAATATTGCATGTTGACAGATGGTGACTATGCTTATTGTGGTGAGCACTGAGTAATGTACAGAATTGCTGAATATGTTGTACACCTGAAACTAATATAACACTGTATGTTAATTACAATTCAATAAAAAATAAATTAAAAAAAAAACTTAAGTTTGGCTGAAATCATCCTAAGAGTTACTTAACCACATATTATATGTTGAACAAGCAAAACAATAATGTTTTTAAGAGTATCTGAAAGTCATTTATTAAAAAGTAAACTATCATTTGGATCAAGTGTAATTTGTAAGGATAAACTTCAAAAAATCCTCTACCTGAGATCTTTATGCTTAACTCAAAATTAAATTTCAGGCATTGCATGAGTTTAAATTTTTAGTTCACTGTGTAGAAGATGGAGGTATGGTAGAATTAAAGAGAGTCCTGTGAATTTTTGTCAACTGTATTATAAACAGGACTCCAGCTGAAAGAATTCTTCCTTTCGTACTATCCTGAAAATACAGATGCTACTTTATGGTATTTAAAATTCAAAACTCCCTTTTTCCACAAAAAGTTTCCTTTGATTCTTTCATCGTATTAAATGATTTTTCCATATTCATTATGAAATTTAAAGTAATATCAGTGATATTTACTTAATGCATAACAGCATACTTAAAAAGGTTTAGATGAAAAGCACACTGTACGTAAATACTGTATCAAGTTGCTATGATGAAATTTGCATTAAAATACTTCAGTATACATAGTGTGAAACAGGTATGCATATTTGTTTTAAATCTACATCCCAGACTCAGTTAGTTTGATGTGAATTGTTCTAATTATAAATCTGTACTCTGCTTATGGTTAGTTACCTCTCGATACACCAGGGATTAACAGCCCAGAGGTAGTTAAGTACTTCAAATACAATTGTCAAAACCTATACCGAGACATTTGTTAAGTAACACAGGTGAAGCCAGAATTATTTCATGGGTGTGTTTGACTAGTCAGGCCACAGATGTCAAGCGCTTACCAAAGTCATGCTGCCACTTTCATAGCATACACTGCGTGTGGAAATACTGATGCCCAGCCAGGTACTTTGTATCTCTATTACCTTTCATTTTGGGATGAACTCCTGACTATTTTCACCAGTGGAGTGTTAAGAGTACTGAAATAGTATGTACCTTTTCTGTGCTGGAGGTACATTTCTTTCTTTTTTTTTATTATTATGTTATGTTAATCACCATACATCATTAGTTTTTGATGTAGTGTTCCATGATTCATTGTTTGCATATAACACCCAGTGCTCCATGCAGAACGTGCCCTCTTTAATACCCATCACCAGGCTAACCCATCCCCCCACACAGTCCCCTCTAGAACCCTCAGTTTGCTTTTCAGAGTCCATAGTCTCTCATGGTTCATCTCCCCCTCCGATTTCCCCCCCTTCATTTTTCCTCTCCTGCTATCTTCTTTTTCTTTTCTTTTTTTTTAACATATAATGTATTATTTGTTTCAGAGGTACAGGTCTGTGATTCAACAGTCTTACAGAATTCACAGCA
>NW_027959970.1:0-1185 GCF_054177405.1 Leptonychotes weddellii
TCTCCTCTCTGTGTGCCTCTCTCTTATGAGGACACAACTCGTATTGGATTAAGGGTCCATCCTACTCCAGGATGACCTCATTTTAATTTTTTTTTTTAAAGATTTTTATTTATTTATTTGACAGAGAGAGACACAGTGAGAGAGGGAACACAAGCAGGGGGAGTGGGAGAGGGAGAAGCAGGAGAGGGAGAAGCAGGCTTCCCGCAGAGCAGGGAGCCCGACGCGGGGCTCAATCCCAGGACCCTGGGATCATGACCTGAGCCGAAGGCAGACGCTCAACGACTGAGCCACCCAGGCGCCCCGACCTCATTTTAATTTAACTAATTAATCTGCAAGCACCCTTTTTCCAATTAGGTCACATTCTGAGGTTCTGGCTATTAGGGCACCAACATATCTGTCATCTTTTTGGAGGACACAATTCAATCCATACCACCATGTTTCTGTTTGCATAAGGAAGCGCAAAATGTTTTACATTTCGGAGTGAATTCTTTTCCCAAAAGTGATTTGAAACACAAAGGGCATTAGTCCTAAGAAACCATGCTATATGTCATGGGGGAGGGGGTTCCCCAGGGCAACCCATAACAACTGATTTAGCTCACAATGTACCGGAAGTAGGGTTTCTTTTAACCAACACACCAGAAGAGGTCCCAGTCAGAAAATGTGTTCCAAATTTCAACTTGGGGTGCTGGGAGCCCATTTCTTTCCATCAGCTCACAGAAGCTTCGTACTTGTGTTTATTTTTCCCATTTCAATTCTTCTGTGCTTATTTATACTTCTCTCTCTCTCTCTTTTTTTTGGTGTGTTCCTGTTCCCTATTTTGGTTCTCATATTACCTTTTATGTTGTTAATATACCTGAAATCTCTTGTGAAAGGTGTGGAGCATGGCAATGGGAAATGCTCTGTGCTGTACAGGGTCTTTTTCCCTCTTCCCCATTAAGGTTTACTTGTCACAATCGTGTTTCCGCAGCATCTTCCCTGCAGTTCTAAGATATGTAGCTACCCCGTGTGTTAGCTTCTCTATTGTGAATGTGGAGTTCCTGTGTATTCACTTCATATCCCATAGTATTTTGTCAGAGGGGATCTCAGGAATGACAGTAGGTTATTCTAATGGGTTGATACTGTATAATCCTCAAATCATACTATTGAAATAAAGTTTTCGTGTTGGCTGTAGGTTTCAGTTCTTTT
>NW_027959971.1:0-211 GCF_054177405.1 Leptonychotes weddellii
ACGTCCCTCAGCGGAGCAGACTTTTAAAAGTTCCGATTTTGTGCTCCGCGGCTCTATCACTTGCCAGAAGCGGCCGACGGAGGCCCCTCCCCCGCCGTCTATCCTCCCGAATATCGCCTCGGATTCACTTCTCCGCACGTCCTACCTTCCAGAAAGTGGTCGCTTTTCTGATGAGAGAGTTGTTGCTCTTCTTTTCTTCAATCTCCTGTTG
>NW_027959972.1:0-211 GCF_054177405.1 Leptonychotes weddellii
TCAATGTTAATCTTATTAATCAAAAATGTAATTTTAAAGAAACTTACAGGCAACTTTATTTAAAAATTAAAAATAATATAATATTAAAAAGTATATTCTTCAGAAAAATTATTCAAATAACACAGACAGATACAGCTAAGAATAGTATATGATACAAGAATAATAATTATCTTTGTTTTCTGGGTTTTTTTTTTTTTTTATTCTTATGTTA
>NW_027959973.1:0-211 GCF_054177405.1 Leptonychotes weddellii
CAGAAAGATCATGCCATCCTCTGTGTGAAACATGACGCCGGGCGAAGATTTGAGAGTGGAGACAAGGAGTCGGGGTAGGAGACAGCTGCGGTCAGCCAGACGAGAACTAAGTCGTTTCTGAGATGGCAGATTGGCTTCCTGCTGCCACATGATAAAACAGCAAACCTTAGCAACTGGAAACAGCACCCATTTATTAGTTTACGGTTCTGCA
>NW_027959974.1:0-211 GCF_054177405.1 Leptonychotes weddellii
CTTTCTTTTTTTAGAGAGAGAGATTCAATAATAAATTTTATTTATTTTGTTTGTTTGTTCTTTGAGAATTTTTTTATTATGTTAATCACCATACATTACATCATTAGTTTTAGATGAAGTGTTCCATGATTCATTGTTTGTGCATAACACCCAGTGCTCCATGCAGAACGTGCCCTCCTCAATACCCACCACCAGGCCACCCCCTCCGGGG
>NW_027959975.1:0-211 GCF_054177405.1 Leptonychotes weddellii
AGAGAGAGAGAGAGCATGAGCAGGGAGAGAGGGAGAGGGAGAAGCAGGCTCCCCGCTGAACCAGGAGTCCGATGTGGGGCTCGATCCCAGGACCCTGGGATCATGACCTGAGCCGAAGGCAGACGCCTAACCATCTGAGCCACCCAGGCGCCCCATCCCCTTGCTTTTCTAAAGGGGACCCGCGGCAGTCGGGAAAACCGAGACAGACGGA
>NW_027959976.1:0-211 GCF_054177405.1 Leptonychotes weddellii
AAGAGTGAGGAAGAAGGGGGAGAGAGAGAAAGAGAGAGGAAGGAAGGAAGGGGGAGAGAGGGAAGGAAGAAAGGAAGGGAGGGAGGGAGGGAACTTCCACATTTCAGACCCACGTCCAGGTCAAACGGCTGCCCCTGCAGGGAGAGCAGGCCCAGGGGCCAGGTCAGTCCTGACCAGGGCTCCGAGGGGAAACAGCCATGGGTTTGGCTTC
>NW_027959977.1:0-211 GCF_054177405.1 Leptonychotes weddellii
TAGAAAAGTCTGTGTGTGTGTGTGTGTGTGTGTGTGTCCTCTTCTCTTTCTGGAGAATGGTCTCACAAATCATAAGATGCTCTGGAGGAATATAGTGCTATAACCAAAGTCATTCCAGAAAATCAGAATGGCATTTACTCACTCTTATTTGGGGACCCAAGTACATGTACACACACGTATACAAACTCCAAACACGCTTGGATGTTATACA
>NW_027959978.1:0-211 GCF_054177405.1 Leptonychotes weddellii
GAGAAATGACCGAAATAAATAAAATCATGAATGAAAGAGGAGAGATCACAACCAACACCAAAGAAATACAAACAATTATAAGAACATATTATGAGCAACTATATGCCAGCAAATTAGATAACCTGGAAGAAATGGATGCATTCCTAGATACATATAAACTACCAAAACTGAACCAGGAAAAAATAGAAAACATGAACAGACCTATAACCAC
>NW_027959979.1:0-211 GCF_054177405.1 Leptonychotes weddellii
CCGAAGGCAGTTGCCCAACCAACTGAGCCACCCAGGCGCCCGATGTGGCATTTCTTAACAGGGTCTCCATTCTTGTCTTTGGAATTTTATTCCAAGCTACTGGACACCTGATCTGTACTTGACTTTACTGGGAGGTATCAAATAAATACCTTGATCTTACCAGAAGTTGTTAACTAAATATTTTCTGATAATGTCCGGGACTCATCTCCTT
>NW_027959980.1:0-211 GCF_054177405.1 Leptonychotes weddellii
TTAAGATGAGGACATACTAGATTAGGTTGGGCCTTAATTCAGTATGACTGATGTCCTTATAAAAAGGGGAAATTGGGACACAGACACACACACCTGTGCCTTGTGAAGATTGGAGTTGTGTGTCTGTGAGCCAAAGAACTACCAGAAGCTAGAAAAGAAGCCTGGAAGACTCCCTCGTAGCCCTCAAAAAAAAAAAAAACACCACAACCCA
>NW_027959981.1:0-211 GCF_054177405.1 Leptonychotes weddellii
GGTTGTGAGTTTAAGCCCCACCTTGGGTGTAGAGATTACTTAAAAAAAAAATCTTCAGAAAAATGTTTTATAAATGTGCAATCTTAGGCCCCACTCTGATTTATTAAATCCTGAGGTGATTCATATGCATATTCAAATTTGAGAAATACTGCTTAGGCATTAATTCTCAAACTTTGATGTATATCAGAATCCCTTGGAGAGCTGATAAGGA
>NW_027959982.1:0-211 GCF_054177405.1 Leptonychotes weddellii
GGTCATGTTTGATGTTTGTTCTTTGGTCCTTATGTTTTTTGACTGTCAGATATAAGATGGCTGCCTCAGTTCCAGGCATTATGTTTATAATCTCAGCAGAAAGAGAAGGAAAGAGGTGACACTAGGAACCTTTGTTACTTTTATCAGGCACCAGAGATACTTCCACAAACTCCCAGCTGAATTTGCTTACATGTCATTGAATAGAATTGTG
>NW_027959983.1:0-211 GCF_054177405.1 Leptonychotes weddellii
CGAAGAGCATGACGGCGGCCAGGGCGATCAGCACGTTCACGTGCTTGGTCCTCATGGAGCTGGCCTGACTGCCGGCATCCCGCAGCGCTGCGAGTGGCGGCCACACGCAGCGCCCTCCGCAGCGGAGGAGGAGCGCACGCCGCGCCTGCGCCTCGGGGCGCGCGCCCCCGCGCCCCCTGCCCCCCAGCCCGCCCGTGTCGCTGGGGACCCC
>NW_027959984.1:0-211 GCF_054177405.1 Leptonychotes weddellii
AAGCATTCCATATTTTATAAGTGAAATCTTTTTTTTTTAAAGATTTTATTTATTTGACAGAGACACAGCAAAATAGGGAACACAAGCAGGGGGAGTGGGAGAGGGAGAAGCAGGCTTCCCGCCGAGCAGGGAGCCCGATGCGGGGCTCGATCCCAGGACCCTGGGATCATGACCTGAGCCGAAGGCAGACGCTTAACGATTGAGCCACCCA
>NW_027959985.1:0-211 GCF_054177405.1 Leptonychotes weddellii
TCCCTGCTCGGCGGGAAGCCTGCTTCTCCCTCTCCCACTCCCACTGCTTGTGTTCCCTCTCTCGCTATGTCTCTCTCTGTCAAATAAATAAAATCTTAAAAAAAAAAAAAAATACAGAGAGGACTAACAGTATCATAAATTAAAAAAGAGGAAGGGGCGGAGCAAGATGGCGGAGGAGTAGGAGACCTGGATTTCCTCTAGTCTCAGGAAT
>NW_027959986.1:0-211 GCF_054177405.1 Leptonychotes weddellii
ATCCAAAATCTATAAAGAACTCATCAAACTCAACACCCAAAGAACAAAGAATCCAATCAAGAAATGGGCAGAAGACATGAACAGACATTTTTCCAAAGAAGACATCCAAATGGCCAACAGACACATGAAAAAGTGCTCAATATCGCTCAGCATCAGGGAAATCCAAATCAAAACCTCAATGAGATACCACCTCACACCAATCAGAATGGCT
>NW_027959987.1:0-211 GCF_054177405.1 Leptonychotes weddellii
CTGCATCTTCACTGTAGTGTGTTAAACCCTTAAACTTTGTCAGAAAGTCATGTGATTAGTAACGTAGAGATTCCTTGCATGAATCGTGGGCAGATCACTTTGTGCCTCAGTCCTCTCTTTGGAATGGGGATAAGAATGGTAACCCACCTTTGGGATGTAAGGATTAAATGAGAAATAGATCCAAGGCAGTTAGCACCGGGTCTGACACAGA
>NW_027959988.1:0-211 GCF_054177405.1 Leptonychotes weddellii
TCAATGTTAATTTTATTAATCAAAAATGTAATTTTAAAGAAACTTACAGGCAACTTTATTTAAAAATTAAAAATAATATAATATTAAAAAGTATATTCTTCAGAAAAATTATTCAAATAACACAGACAGATACAGCTAAGAATAGTATATGATACAAGAATAATAATTATCTTTGTTTTCTGGGTTTTTTTTTTTTTTTTTTATTCTTATG
>NW_027959989.1:0-211 GCF_054177405.1 Leptonychotes weddellii
AATTCATTATCAAAGGTTAGAAGATCAGAAAAGTATTCCTACGAGTTTGAATTTATACAGATTAATATATTATCTCATTAATAAGTCAAACAGAGAAAGACATGTATCATATGATCTCATTGATATGAGGAATTCTTAATTGCAGGAAACAAACTGAGTGTTGTTGGAGTGGGGGGTGGGGTGGGAGGGATGGGGTGACGGGGTGATAGAC
>NW_027959990.1:0-211 GCF_054177405.1 Leptonychotes weddellii
ACTGATTGAAGTATTGACTATGTTTCAAAATATATATATTTTAATTCAGATAATCACTATAAAGTTTTTTTTTATTAGCTTTTTTTTTATTCTTATGTTAATCCCCATACATTACATCATTAGTTCTAGATGAAGTGTTCCATGATTCATTGTTTGTGCATAACACCCAGTGCTCCATGCAGAATGTGCCCTCCTCAATACCCACCACCAG
>NW_027959991.1:0-1185 GCF_054177405.1 Leptonychotes weddellii
AATAGTCCATTGTGTATATATATATATATATATATATATATATATATATATATATACCATGTCTTCTTTATCCATTCATCTGTCGATGGACATCTGAGCTCTTTCCAAAGTTTGGCTATTGTGGACATTGCTGCTATAATCATTGGGGTGCAGGTGCCCCTTCGGATTACTACATTTGTATCTTTGGGGTAAATACCCAGTAGACAAGCTTATTTTTTAATTAGAAGTAATTAAAACTAACATCTCCATGATTTCTACAACTGTGAAACCTATTATTAGTTTCAGTTCTCATGAAGATAAGAATATAGAGGGGCATCTGGCTGGCTCAGACAGTAGAGCATCTGGCTCTTGATCTCAGGGTCCTGAGTTTGAGCCCCATGTTGGGTCATAGAGATTACTTAAAAATTTTTTTTAATAAGACAAAAATGTAGGATGCTTTTGTTAAGGTTAGTATTTTATTTACTGGTCATTCTCCCTTTAAATTACTATCATCTAGTTCAGTTCTTATAAAGTTGAATTAAGTATTTGTGCTTAGCATCTTTGTTTCTGACTTAGGTATTTGGAAGTCTGTGTTCAGGTCTCAATGGTACAATTTATTTTTTTTAAGACTTTATTTATTTATTTGTCAGAGAGAGACAGAGAGCACGATCGGGGGGAGCAGCAGGCAGAGGGAGAAGCAGGCTCCCTGCAGAGCAGGGAGCCCAATGTGGGACTTGATCCCAGGACCCTGAGATCATGACCTGAGCCGAAGGCAGACGCTTAACTGATTGAGCCACCCAGGCGTCCCGGTACAATTTATTTATTTATTTTTTTAAGATTTTATTTATTTATTTGACAGAGAGAAAGCGAGAGAGGAAACACAAGCAGGGGGAGTGGGAGAGGGTGAAGCAGGCTCCCTGCTGAGCAGAGAGCCAGATGTGGGGCTCGATCCCAGGACCCTGAGATCATGACCTGAGCCGAAGGCAGATGCTTAACAACTGAGTCACCCAGGCACCCCCGGTACAATTTATTTTAAGGACATTAATATGCCAAGGGTTTTGTGTTTCTTTAGTTGTTAAACAAGGTCACCACTAGTAGAAATCTATAAGGATATTAACCACAGTTTGTGGGCTGTTTCTGGGATTTCCAAACATTTAACAAGCATTGGAATATAGATGAAAAAGCATAGAGCTGGGGCGCCTGGGT
>NW_027959992.1:0-211 GCF_054177405.1 Leptonychotes weddellii
TTTATTTATTTATTTAAGATATTTATTTTTTATTCCCTCCAAATGGATTTTTCTTCATATATATATTTTTTTACCTTTAGGTACATTTGGGTTTTTTCTCCTTCTCTTTTATGCATATACACACCCCACATATACAAGTTTGGATCCAATTTGTTTTAGATATTTTGCATTGATAAATTTTTTTCCTGTGTATTTTTTTTAATATATATTT
>NW_027959993.1:0-211 GCF_054177405.1 Leptonychotes weddellii
CGGGGAGTGTTCGCTCAGTCAGGAACACGTCAGTGGACATCAGCCTATTGCCTGTTCCTGCGGACAGCCTGGCTCTGTTGCTCACGCCTACCCCAACTGCCCTACAGCTACGACTACAGCTGCAGAGGTGGTGGAAGCCTCAGCAGATTCGACCCTAGGAAATGACATTTATTCACAAACTTTACACTCTGTCTGAAGCTTTAACTCTGAA
>NW_027959994.1:0-211 GCF_054177405.1 Leptonychotes weddellii
GGTTGTGAGATAGAGCCCTACATTGGGCTCTGCACTGGGCATGGAACCTGCTTAAGATTCTCTCTCCCCCTCTCCCTCTGCCCCTCCCCACCATGGTCTCTCTCTCTCTCAAAATGAAACAAAAAAAACTTATGTCTAATACATTATCTTATCAAGATGTGTCTTGGCACCATTATTAGAATGATCCTAACTAATGTATTAAATTAAATGC
>NW_027959995.1:0-211 GCF_054177405.1 Leptonychotes weddellii
TTGAGCTCTGCACTCAGCGGGGAGTCTGCTTGAGACTCTCCCTCTCCCCCTATCCCTCCCTGCTGTGCTCGCTCTCTCATTCTCTCTCTCTCTCTCTCTCTCCAAAATAAATAAATAAATCTTTAAAAAGTAAAATAAAAAGATGTGTCTGAAAGAAGTGGAGTGGACAGATGAGGAGGTGGGAAGAAGGTAAGGCTGGAGAATGAGGGTG
>NW_027959996.1:0-211 GCF_054177405.1 Leptonychotes weddellii
TATTCTGAATTCTTTTTTTTTTTTTAATTCTTATGTTAATCCCCATACATTACATCATTAGTTCTAGATGAAGTGTTCCATGATTCATTGTTCGTGCACAACACCCAGTGCTCCCTACAGAACGTGCCCTCCTCAATACCCACCACCAGGCCAACCCATCCTCCCACCCCCCTCCCCTCTAGAACCCTCAGTTTGTTTTTCAGAGTCCATC
>NW_027959997.1:0-211 GCF_054177405.1 Leptonychotes weddellii
TAAGTCTGTTTCCACAATGGAAAAATCAAGCTCCAGAGCTATAATTTTACACAGGGACAGAGATTAGAGGACTGGAACAAACATATGGCATTTTAACTTTCCTTGACTGTAAGCGTGCTTGCTTTATCAAGGAGCCTTTTCTATTTTATTATATAGTTGCACAGATCACAAGCTTCTTTTTTTTATTTTATTTTATTTTTATTTTTTTGTA
>NW_027959998.1:0-211 GCF_054177405.1 Leptonychotes weddellii
TTTTTCCCATGCTTCTTTAGTCTTTCAAAGTTAATTTTTAACTTTTTTTTCTTTTTAAATTTTTCTTTTTCCCTTTTTCAACCAACATTTATCAACCCCTTTTTAAAAAATCTTTTTTATTTTTCATTTTTAGAGTCATATTCTATCCCTTCATAGTAGTTAACCTTATTTTTGGTATATATATAAGTTGTTCTCACTTAAAAATTTTGAG
>NW_027959999.1:0-211 GCF_054177405.1 Leptonychotes weddellii
AAAAAAAAAAAAAAAGTCCATCCATTCAGCTTGTGTTTTTTCTGTTAGAAAACAAACAAAACAAAAATTCAGCCATAGAAATGAATAGCCCTGGAAGGCCAGGCCAGGGTGAGGTCAGCAGTCGCCCTGTGGTTCAGGCTCCCTGTGACCTTGCAGTTTCTGTACCTGAAGGTACATTTCTTATTTTATTTAATTAAAAAAAAAAAAAAAA
>NW_027960000.1:0-211 GCF_054177405.1 Leptonychotes weddellii
GCTTATCATTATGGCCTTTTTAAAAAAAAATATTTTATTTATTTGAGAGAAAGAGCATGAGCAGAAGGAGGGACAGAGGGAGAGGGAGAGAGAATCTCAAACAGACTCTACATTGAGCCTGGAGCCCAATTTGCAGTTCCATCTCATGATCCTGAGATCAAGACCTGAGCTGAAATCAAGAGTTGAACGCTTAACTGACTGAGCCACCAAG
>NW_027960001.1:0-211 GCF_054177405.1 Leptonychotes weddellii
AGAGCCTGGGGTGGGGAATGAGTGGGGGCCCTACAGGCCCCCAAATTTCGACTGGTATACACAAGGAGCTGTCCTTATGGCACTTCTCTGCCCAGTGAGAAGGAGATTGGCTGTGGCCTGGGTGAGTTCCAGAGACCCCTCCACTCACCTCTGGATCCATCTTGGAGCACTGGGCACCATGGACTGACTGGTGGAAGAGGTGCAGCAAAAT
>NW_027960002.1:0-1185 GCF_054177405.1 Leptonychotes weddellii
CTTGGCAGGCTTGGGGAAGGGACCCAGGGGATGCTAACCTTCCTGTAAATAGACTTTTAACCAAGCTGCATGTTTTCAACCCCTTGCCTGATTTCTGCCTTCCTCAGGAATTGTTCTTCTGTGTCTTGAGGCTTTACCAGGGTCTGTAGGGGGCAAACCCTTCTCATTTTTAACTCCCTCTACTCCATAAAGGCCCACCTAGTTTATAGTTTCCCTTGTTCCTACCATTCTTTTTGGATTTTCAGTTTACACATTTGTTTATTATTTCACTGTCCTTTGGTGGTGTTTCAATGGCTGTATTTGCTCAGGAGTCTCCCAAATGATTTAATTATCAGAACACTACAAAATGTTCTGCTATCTGATGGGTCTAAAAGAGTTTTCCTGGTCCATCTTTCATTGTTATTTATTTATTTATTTTTTAAAAGATTTTATTTATTCATAAGAGACAGAGAGAGAGAGAGAGGCAGAGGGAGAAGCAGGCTCCCCACTGAGCAGGGAGCCCGATGCGGGACTCGATCCCAGGACCCTGGGATCATGACCTGAGCCGAAGGCAGACGCTTAACCATCTGAGCCACCCAGGCGCCCTCATTGTTATTTTTTATATGAATTTTATAATCAGCTTGCCGAGGCCCAAAAACCATTGGCATTTTTACTGAGATCATATAAATTTATAGTCTAATTTAGGAAGAAATGACATCTTTAAATTATTGAGTCTTTTGAGAACAGAATACATTTTTCCATTTATTCAATTATTCTTTTATATCCCTCAGTAGAATTTGAAAGTTTACTTCTTGCAGATTTTGCTCCTTACATTTTCTTTCTTTGGTTGCTATTATAAATGAGATCATTTCTTCTATATACTTTGTAACTGTTTGGTGTTTCACTTACCATTGTATCAAATGAGGTCTTTTTGATCTCGATGTGTACAAATCTCCTTCATATTTTAAAATGTATCACTAGATTTTTGTTTAGTTTTAAAAGTAATGTATAACAACATAAAAATGATTAAAAATATAAAAGCGTATACAATGAAAAGTAAATTTCCCTCTCATCCTGGTCCCCCAGTTCACCCCAGTTGATTACTATGGATTATTTATTGTATAATCCTTCCAGAACCTTTCTTTTTTATATATATGGGTATATGCATATGCAAAAAGATCTTGAAACGGCACTCTTTCTCCCTTT
>NW_027960003.1:0-211 GCF_054177405.1 Leptonychotes weddellii
CGAGAAAACGGATTTTTTTTTTTTTTTTAAAGATTTTATTTATTTATTTGAGAGAGAGAATGAGAGACAGAGAGCATGAGAGGGAGGAAGGTCAGAGGGAGAAGCAGACTCCCTGCCGAGCAGGGAGCCCGATGCGGGACTCGATCCCGGGACTCCAGGATCATGACCTGAGCCGAAGGCAGTCGCTTAACCAACTGAGCCACCCAGGCGC
>NW_027960004.1:0-211 GCF_054177405.1 Leptonychotes weddellii
CCTGGGAAAATATGACTCTTGATTTCGGCTCAGGTCATGATCTCAGGGTCATGAGATGGAGCCCCATGTCGGGCTCTAAGCTCAGAGTGGAGTCTACCGGAGATTCTCTCTCTCCCTCTGCCCCTCCCTGATCTCTCTCTCTCCCTCCCTCTCTCTCTCAAAAATAAATAAATAAATCTTCTTTTTTTTTTTTTTTTTTT
This sequence comes from Leptonychotes weddellii, assembly GCF_054177405.1. Lineage (NCBI taxonomy): Eukaryota > Metazoa > Chordata > Mammalia > Carnivora > Phocidae > Leptonychotes > Leptonychotes weddellii. The sequence continues at coordinate 201 of NW_027960004.1, forward strand.
TTAAACATTAA
>NW_027960005.1:0-211 GCF_054177405.1 Leptonychotes weddellii
TCTCAAATAAATAAATAAAATCTTAAAAAAAAAAAAAATTCCAGTAGCATTTTTTGTGGAAATAGAAAAATTCAGCCTAAAATTCATTTGGAATCTCAGGAGATCCTGAAGAGCCAAAACAACCTTGAAAAAGAGCAATTTGGAGATCTCACACCTTCTGATTTCAAAACTTACAAAACTACAGTAATCGAATAAGTGTGGGTGCTGGCAT
>NW_027960006.1:0-211 GCF_054177405.1 Leptonychotes weddellii
TCAAGTGTACAATTCAGTGGATTTTAGTATATTCACAGAGTTGCGCAGCCATTATAGTTTTATTTTATTCTATTTCTTTTCTTTTCAGATGTTTTTTTAAGTTCTAGTTAGTTAACATACAGTGCAATGCTGGTTTCAGGAGTAGAATTCAATGATTCACCACTTCCACATAACGCTCCGTGCTCATCGTAACAAGTGCTCTCCTTAATAC
>NW_027960007.1:0-211 GCF_054177405.1 Leptonychotes weddellii
TAAAATCCCTAAGCAAGACCTTTAGAGCCTATGTAAAAATCATATATTCTGGACAATAGTAATAGAAGTTGAATGACAAATGCCCTTTGTGGTAGCCTTTAAGTGACCCTGCAGTTGCAGCCCCTTTGCTTAGGGTCTTGCTCAGGCTCAGTTCTGGGGTCCTACTATTGGCAAGCTGTTTCAGGACCTCTTTTCCCTCACTCATCATGGG
>NW_027960008.1:0-211 GCF_054177405.1 Leptonychotes weddellii
TAAAAAATTTATCGGGCGCCTGGGTGGCTCAGTCGTTAAGCGTCTGCCTTCGGCTCAGGTCATGATCCCGGGGTCCTGGGATCGAGTCCCACATCGGGCTCCTTGCTCAGCACAGAGCCTGCCTCTCCCTCTGCCTGCCTGCCACTCCCCCTGCTTATGCTCTCTCTGTCTCTCACTCTCTCTGTGTCAAATAAATAAATAAAATCTTTAA
>NW_027960009.1:0-211 GCF_054177405.1 Leptonychotes weddellii
GTAACTGTTCAGTGCCATCTGGGTTACAGCGACGTCATCAGAGGAGGCCTGGTCACAGACTTCCATTCATCCTTTAGCTTGCCTTTATGGTCCATGTGGCGGCTCCGCAATTCAGCACTGAGAGCTGAATTCCGATTCATGTCCCTGAAGTTTCTGGGGAGCCTGGGATCTAGCTCACTGCTGTTCTCTTTCACACTGAAACTCCTTGAAG
>NW_027960010.1:0-211 GCF_054177405.1 Leptonychotes weddellii
CAAGAATCACAGCAAACACCTGAGGCAGGAAAATACCCAGCATATGTGAGGAACAGCAATGATGCCAGTGTGGTTGGAAAGGGGAGAGGGAAGAGGAGAAGTCAGAGGAGATGAATTCACACAGAAAACAGGATGGCAGGGGCACATCATGTAGATTCTTCTATGTGGTGGGGGCTGTGGGAAACCACTGCAGCATCTGAACAAAGGAGTA
>NW_027960011.1:0-211 GCF_054177405.1 Leptonychotes weddellii
TCTGATGTGAGGACAGAAGGACTGGAGTGACCCCTGGGCTTCTGTCACATGGGGCCGGTGTCCTCCCGGGTTATTTGTAAAGTAAACCTGAGGCAGGATCTGTTAAAGGAAAAAAGAGAGAGAGAGAGAGTACACATTACCTGAAAGGAACACCGACAGAGGCCCAGAATATCTGGAGTCTTGTTGAGGGATAAACCTACGACATTGCACA
>NW_027960012.1:0-211 GCF_054177405.1 Leptonychotes weddellii
AAGAACTTGTCACTTGGTTTCACTCGACTACAATTGAGCCTGGACATATAATGCCACCTATTAACTGATTTAGGACTATTGATATGTGAACAGAATAATTTTTTCAACACTCCACCTTCTAGTCACCAAATATTTTGTTCTTCTTACACTCTATACACAAAGGGCACTTATCTTCTTCCAAGAGAGTTATCATTGAATTATCATCTGCTCC
>NW_027960013.1:0-1185 GCF_054177405.1 Leptonychotes weddellii
TAATTCTCCTGACTTTTTTTTTAAGATTTTATTTATTTGAGAGAGAGAGCGAGCGAGCATGAGTGGGGGAGGAGCAGAAGGAGAGGGACAAGTAGACTCCACGCTGAGCGCAGAGCGCAACGCAGGGCTCAATCCCACAACCCTGAGATCATGACCTGAGCCGAACTCAAGAATCAGATGTCAACCTACTGAGCCACCCAGGCGCCCCAAATTCTCTTGACTCTTGATGACTAACCAAATCCTGACATGAAAGGAGGACCCAGTAGGACTGCCAGAAACTCAAGCACTACCATAGTTACTTTGCTCTCATTTGAGGAGGTGAGGGCGGGGAAAGAAAGAAGACATCCATTGACGTTTGTAGTTGTTTCCTAATGGTACTCGTGTTGTTAGGTACATTCATTTGCATGGTGATCATTCTATTAACTCTTAACAAAATGTTTAATTCCAATAGTGTGCCAAGGGCTTCAGGGATAATATTCAGGTTAGGGAATCCAAACAAGCCAAGAACACATCCTGGGTCTAATAGACCTCTGTTTTTCAAAACACATTTTTTAGGTTGAGAACTATAACCAGAATTGCAAAGCTTGAAGAGCTAGATGTGGTTCAGAAAAAAAGCAGGTGACCCACCCAGCCTGTGAGAGTAGGGAAGACAAAGCAAAGGCATCTCCAAGTCTGTTACTGCCTCAGGCCTGTAATTTATGAGTAAGGAATCATAAAATCAATTTCACAATAATGCAGACAGATGAGATGGCATACAAATTCACTATAGTCTGGGTGAAGTTATATTTCAAAGCCCTGAGGATGAGACTCATTTATGTAATAACACGAGAAATGTATTTCTCATGCCACTCACAAATGGAATAGCATGTTGGGTTTTAATTGATTAGACTTCCCCAGAGAACCATGTACTACTGAAGATTTCTAGAGGGAAACAAATTAGCCATTCCTTAAACATTATTCTTCCATGTTTAAAACATGCTTTCTTTCTTAGATCTCTTTATCCTGTTGCTCTTATCAACAATGTAGCAAGTCCCAGAGCATTTGATGGCTCTCAAATCTTTGGTTGGCTGCTTCAATTATTAGTGTCCTGCAATCTTTATTTCCATTCTGTTTTAGAAATTATTAGACACTCAATGAGATACCACCTCACACCAGTCAGAATGGCTAAAATTAACAAGTCAGGAA
>NW_027960014.1:0-211 GCF_054177405.1 Leptonychotes weddellii
GCTAAGTGATACCCTAATGATACCGAAGGATTAATACAGCCTCTAGAGGTGCTAAATGTACAGCTGGGGACTGGCTAATTAAGGGGAGAATCTGTCTCATTAGCAAGGATCATGTTTAATCATAGTGGAAAAGGTAACAATGCAAGGGGCTCCCACCAGTGTGCCTGAGGTCAGCCTCACGGTCACGGTCCTGTACTCCCTGGGTTCGCCC
>NW_027960015.1:0-211 GCF_054177405.1 Leptonychotes weddellii
CTCACTGCATGACCTCAGCCCTGACCGTCTTTAACCTCTTCCTGCCTTATCTTCCCCCATAGCACGTACGCCTTTCTGACATACTACGTAATTTACCTTTTTAAAATTCGTGTTTACTTCCACTATCCCCTAAGCTCCACGAGGGCTGTTATCTGTTCATTCACTCTGTGTGCCCAGGGCTTGAACACTGCCTGGCCCACAGGAGGCATTC
>NW_027960016.1:0-211 GCF_054177405.1 Leptonychotes weddellii
GGTCATGTTTGGTGTTTGTTCTTTGGTCCTTATGTTTTTTGACTGTCAGATATAAGATGGCTGCCTCAGTTCCAGGCATTATGTTTATAATCTCAGCAGAAAGAGAAGGAAAGAGGTGACACTAGGAACCTTTGTTACTTTTATCAGGCACCAGAGATACTTCCACAAACTCCCAGCTGAATTTGCTTACATGTCATTGGATAGAATTGTG
>NW_027960017.1:0-211 GCF_054177405.1 Leptonychotes weddellii
TATTTTCACATATGGATAGATATCCAGTTGTTTCAGCACTATTTTTTGAGAAGTCCCCCAAATTTGGGGGGAAAATTTTTAGTTAGTGAAATCCAAAGGTCTGGGAATTGTGGTTCTAGGCACACAGATCTCCTCCCTTTTGTGACTGTTTACAGTTCTCCTCACCCTCACACAGCCTTGCTTTTTCTTCATTTCACTTATGACTTAAGCC
>NW_027960018.1:0-211 GCF_054177405.1 Leptonychotes weddellii
GCCAGGTTCTGATGAACAGAGGACACTGCATTGCAGGGCACTACAGGACCTCTTCTTCATAAAGCCACTACTTTTTTTTTTTTATTCTTATGTTAATCCCCATACATTACATCATTAGTTTTAGATGAAGTGTTCCATGATTCATTGTTTGTGCATAACACCCAGTGCTCCATGCAGAATGTGCCCTCCTCAATACCCACCACCAGGCTAA
>NW_027960019.1:0-211 GCF_054177405.1 Leptonychotes weddellii
TTTTAAAATTTTTTTTAATTTTATTTTTTTAAGGAACATGAGCCTTGCCACACTCAGTCATGCTATGCTTCCCCTTGCATAAGATTCTGCACTGGGGCAAGGCCTCATGTGATGGATTATGGATGATAATCGTCAAAGCCTTGATTTTTATTTCTGTATCCCAGAATTAGGTTGGCTTTGAAAACTATAGTATCATACTTTACTATTTCTT
>NW_027960020.1:0-211 GCF_054177405.1 Leptonychotes weddellii
CCGAAGGCAGTCGCCCAACCAACTGAGCCACCCAGGCGCCCGATGTGGCATTTCTTAACAGGGTCTCCATTCTTGTCTTTGGAATTTTATTCCAAGCTACTGGACACCTGATCTGTACTTGACTTTACTGGGAGGTATCAAATAAATACCTTGATCTTACCAGAAGTTGTTAACTAAATATTTTCTGATAATGTCCGGGGCTCATCTCCTT
>NW_027960021.1:0-211 GCF_054177405.1 Leptonychotes weddellii
TCCCTGCTCGGTGGGAAGCCTGCTTCTCCCTCTCCCACTCCCACTGCTTGTGTTCCCTCTCTCGCTATGTCTCTCTCTGTCAAATAAATAAAATCTTAAAAAAAAAAAAAAATACAGAGAGGACTAACAGTATCATAAATTAAAAAAGAGGAAGGGGCGGAGCAAGATGGCGGAGGAGTAGGAGACCTGGATTTCCTCTGGTCTCAGGAAT
>NW_027960022.1:0-211 GCF_054177405.1 Leptonychotes weddellii
CATGCTAGTTGATGCCTGCTCTGTTCCCAGATGCACACCAGCCCTGAAGTCACCTGCCTCACGTGCTTTTCAAGTGGGGAACACCTGAATCAGGTGTTCCTGGGTAAGTCAGTGGAAGTTACTCTCTCTTTTCCACCCACTTTGTGCCATTACATCAGCCAAGCATGTCCCCTGTGTATCAGGACGATAGTCCGTCTCCGTCTCCGTCATC
>NW_027960023.1:0-1185 GCF_054177405.1 Leptonychotes weddellii
ATAGCTTCTGCCAGAACCCAGAACCGCCCTAAACCATCCCGAATGAATAATGAATCCTCAGGGGTCAGTACTGCTCTGTGTTCACTGACAGCTCACATTATTAAAGAAAATGTTTTTTGTTCCTTTCTGTCAAATCAAAATGTTTCTCTAATATGTCAAGCAATTGCTTGTTTCGAATATCTGTCGTATTTGCCATTGCTGCTAGATTAAGGTCAAAGGTGACAACTGAGCAGACATTGATAACACTTCCCAATAAGCAGAGGGTGTGATCCTGACAACAAATTTTACGTCGGAATCTTAGTTCTTATTTGATTCTATTTAACCACTTAAATATTGTGCTAAGTAGGAATATATCTGCTAAAAGTATAAGAAAGCAAGTTTGACATTTAACAGAGATTAGGTTCTTCAAAAACGTTGCATCTACCATGTTTGTAATCTTGAGTGTCATTATGAATTCAAGCCAAGTGTCTAGAAATATTTAATCCATGCGCATCTAACAGAGCAGCAATAGTTCTTAAAGTATGTTTGTTGTAAGCACACATCTGTTGGTTACACATGACTAGCTAATCCTATTTTAGGACTGATTATGTAAAAATACTTGCACCATATGTCATTATCCTGGAATATTTGTATGGGCAAGTTCATTACATTTTTCAGATGTCCTTTCTAAAAAAAATAAGATACATTTGTTTGTAGAATTAAGACCAATGTGTTTTTTTTTAACACACATAAGTTTTGATGAAAATAACATTTCTGGCTTATGTACTGATACACAGTTATGCAAATGAAACTCGTTCAAAGTCACCTCTAAGAAACTACAATTGATTTTCTTGCAAATGTCATTTGATAAGATTTAATAGCAAAAGGGAAATGTTTCACAAATTAAAGGACCAAATTCATTTTCAAGTGCTTCAATATGTCTGTTGATTAAATTACTTTCAATAAGGTAATTTTATTTTCAAGGTCAAAAGACTTCCAACACTATAAAGAAGGGACTTTCCCAACCTCCCAAAAAAGATGATTATAAAATGTACCACTTTTACTAGAAAAACTTTAAATCATTTGGGACCATAATATACTTTATTTTTTATTTTTACAGTATTATCTCATATATACTTGTAAACAAATTTCCAAAAATAACCTTGAAAAGAGCTACTTTTCCTGACCTTATTTTTAAGAAATAAA
>NW_027960024.1:0-211 GCF_054177405.1 Leptonychotes weddellii
TGGTCCCAGATCCTCCCGTCAGACACACCTCGTACTGGTAGCTGTGCGACAGGGTCCCCGCGCCGCTGACGTCCACCAGGTGGCCCGCAAAGGGGCCCTCGGGCACCGAGCAGCCGCCCCCCGACGCCGCCCGGCTCCTCCTGCCCAGCCGCACCGCCACGAAGCCCAGCACCGACAACAGGAAGAGCGACGACACCGACGCCAAGGCCAC
>NW_027960025.1:0-211 GCF_054177405.1 Leptonychotes weddellii
CCTCCTGATGACTGTCCTTCTGTGGAGTTTATGACTGAATAACCACCAGCATCATTATTATGACTCCTGTTTGGGAGCAGGTGCAGGGAGCACAGCTCTGTGTTTCCCTAGTCAAGAGAGAAGAGAGAAGTCAAGAGAGAAGTGTCGAGAACTGCTCCTCACCATGTGCTTCCCTGAGAGGTGCTGTTGGGCTGGGCTGCTCTTTATGTGC
>NW_027960026.1:0-211 GCF_054177405.1 Leptonychotes weddellii
AAAACAAAACAAAAAACAAAACAGGCCATTTTGGTTGGAGTTGGAAAGATAGAGAGGCGGTGGGGTTTGGTCATACATTTCAATCAAGGAACTAGTATTAAGTGCCTTCTATGTGTCCCACATTTGCACAGTGTGTTGGGGGCTCAATCGGATGTAACACATTTTCCCTGACCACAAACGGTGGAGTTGGAGACAAATACAAATGAAATGT
>NW_027960027.1:0-211 GCF_054177405.1 Leptonychotes weddellii
GGTTGTGAGTTCAAGCCCCACCTTGGGTGTAGAGATTACTTAAAAAAAAAATCTTCAGAAAAATGTTTTATAAATGTGCAATCTTAGGCCCCACTCTGATTTATTAAATCCTGAGGTGATTCATATGCATATTCAAATTTGAGAAATACTGCTTAGGCATTAATTCTCAAACTTTGATGTATATCAGAATCCCTTGGAGGGGCGCCTGGGT
>NW_027960028.1:0-211 GCF_054177405.1 Leptonychotes weddellii
TTCAGTAAAGTAGCAGGATATAAAATCAATGCACAGAAGTCAGTGGCATTCCTATACACCAACAACAAGACAGAAGAAAGAGAAATTAAGGAGTCGATCCCATTTACAATTGCACCCAAAACCATAAGATACCTAGGAATAAATCTAACCAAAGAGACAAAGGATCTGTACTCAGAAAACTATAAAATACTCATGAAAGAAATTGAGGAAG
>NW_027960029.1:0-211 GCF_054177405.1 Leptonychotes weddellii
TCAGATAAATAAGTAAAATCTTTAAAAATAATAATAAAATAAAATTGGGGAAATAATAACACCTATTTTGTAGGGTTAGAGGGTTAAATTCAGTAATAACGTGCACAGTGCCATTTGAGTGCCCAGCAAATAGCTCTCAAAGAGTGCTGGTCATTTTCTTTTTTACTTGGTCATTTTTCTTTTTTACTTAGATCCGGAATGTCCACAGTTG
>NW_027960030.1:0-211 GCF_054177405.1 Leptonychotes weddellii
ATTTTGATAGACAGACAGAGAATGTATGCAAAAGCAGAGGAAGGGGCAGAGGGAGAGAGAAAATCTCAAGCAGACTCCACACTGAGCCCAGAGCCCAATGCGGGGCTCAATCTCACAACCCTGAGATCATGACCTAAGCTGAAATCAAGAGTCAGACACTCAAAGAACTGAATCACCCAGGCGCCCCTATTTTTAACTTCTTGAGGCACCT
>NW_027960031.1:0-211 GCF_054177405.1 Leptonychotes weddellii
GTGGCGCCACAAAAGTGTAGGAAGATCAATGTAGAAAACTCTCGGGCGCCTGGGTGGCTCAGTTGGTTAAGCGACTGCCTTCGGCTCAGGTCATGATCCTGGAGTCCCTGGATCGAGTCCCGCATCGGGCTCCCTGCTCGGCAGGGAGCCTGCTTCTGCCTCTGACCCTCCCCCCTCTCATGTGCTCTCTCTCTCTCTCATTCTCTCTGTC
>NW_027960032.1:0-211 GCF_054177405.1 Leptonychotes weddellii
AATTGGTTTTCTTTTTTTTTTTTTTTTTTTTAAGAATTTACTTATTTATTTGACATTGAGAGAGACACTCATTCTCCCTGGGGAAAGACAGAGAGGAGATGAACTAGAGTAGAAGTGAGAAAGACCTCAGTTCTAAGACCTCCCTGTGAATTTTTTACTATTTTGACATACACACACACATAAAAACCAAAACCAAAACGAAACACAAAAA
>NW_027960033.1:0-211 GCF_054177405.1 Leptonychotes weddellii
AGGTCTTTCAAGCATTTGGAGTCTATTTTTGTGTGTGGTGTAAGGAAATGGTCCAGTTTCATTCTTCTGCATGTGGCTGTCTAATTTTCCCAACACCATTTGTTGAAGAGACTTTTTTCCACTGGACATTCTTTCCTGCTTTGACCATAAAGTTGAGGGGCTATTGCTGAGTTCTCTATTCTGTTCCATTGATCTATGTGTCTGTTTTTGT
>NW_027960034.1:0-1185 GCF_054177405.1 Leptonychotes weddellii
TATTAGTAACCTTTCCATGTGGAGGTATCTAAGCAACAGGTGAGAGATCAGGGCTGGGTCTATAAATTTATAAATTATATAACAAATGTAATTGTTGAAATAATAAGACCAGAAGGGTGAGTACAGGCACAGAATCTTGGGGGATTTATATTTACTTTTAAGAAATTAGGAGATTTAGGGGCGCCTGGGTGGCTCAGTCGTTAAGTGTCTGCCTTAAGCTCAGGTCATGATCCCAGGGTCCTGGGATCGAGCCCCGCATCGGGCTCCCTGCTCGGCAGGAAGCCTGCTTCTCCCTCTTCTACTCCCCCTGCTTGTGTTCCCTCTCTCGCTGTGTCTCTCTCTGTCAAATAAATAAATAAAATCTTTAAAACAAAAAGAAATTAGGAGATTTAAGAGATGGATAATGGAAGGGCAGCTGGAACAAGGAGACTGGGAAGAGATACTCAGAACAGTCAAATCAAGAAATTTAATTCCATCAAATCCAATGAATACAATACAAAGAAAAAAAATGAAGCTATGAAGAAGCCATTGGGTTCAGCACTTAGGAAACCATGTATCTACCCTAAGATGTAATGAGAGAAATTTCAACCACTTACGGACACATCCAAACATTGTTGTTTCATTATTGACTTATGAAAACTTTTACCATATTGCTTATATTATGACATGAAATACTAATCATGAGCTGTAATTGACTTGGATTTTGGGAATGAAAATCATCAGCCTATTCTTGGTAAATCTAAAAGACAATCTTAAATCTAGAAGTGATGCGTACTACAACCAGAGTAATAATCTTATTTACATCTGCTTTATTGTTATTGAATTACATAAATTGATATCCTACTATTAACAAAATACTAAGATAACAAAAGCAAGTAACATTTGTAAATTCAGTGTTTCACATTTTATTTTAAGGGATATGTTCTAATTATGATGACTAAATAAAGAATTCTATTTTGAGTTTTCATAAGTTAATCATCATAAATGAGTTGTTACAAAATAAACATAAAAGGAAATATTAGTGGGGTAGCTCAGTTGGTTAAGTGTCCAGCCGACTCTTGATTTTGGCTCAGGTCATGATCTCAGGGTGATGTGACTGAGTCCTGCCTTGGGCTCCGCATTGGGCATGGAGCTCACTTAAGATTCTCTCTCTCTCTCCCTCTGCCCCTCCCCACCCCCCATTCT
>NW_027960035.1:0-211 GCF_054177405.1 Leptonychotes weddellii
GAGAAATTTCTGTGTGGGAAAAATATTCCAAGAATTATTTTACATACCACACAATGCATTCTAAATCACTATAACACATCTCTTTTGACAGTGGTCTCCATTATAATCAAATACTATTATATGAAATACAGAAGAACAGATATTCTCCAAATTTCAATTTGATAGAGACTTTCATAACGGTATTCCCAAAATCAGAACATAGGTGAAAGTG
>NW_027960036.1:0-211 GCF_054177405.1 Leptonychotes weddellii
CGGGGAGTGTTTGCTCAGTCAGGAACACGTCAGTGGACATCAGCCTATTGCCTGTTCCTGCGGACAGCCTGGCTCTGTTGCTCACGCCTACCCCAACTGCCCTACAGCTACGACTACAGCTGCAGAGGTGGTGGAAGCCTCAGCAGATTCGACCCTAGGAAATGACATTTATTCACAAACTTTACACTCTGTCTGAAGCCTTAACTCTGAA
>NW_027960037.1:0-211 GCF_054177405.1 Leptonychotes weddellii
TTGAACTGAAACGCAAATAATGACAGTATATTAAGTTACATAGTATTCAACTAAAGCAGTGTTCTAAGGAAAATGTAGTCTTATATGCCTATGTTAAAAAAAAAAAAAGGAAAAGATTGAAGATGCATTAATTTAACTTTCCATGTCAAAAAACTAGGAAAATAGCATCACTTTAGATCTAAGGTAATTATAGTCATAAAAAAACTAGGAG
>NW_027960038.1:0-211 GCF_054177405.1 Leptonychotes weddellii
TTTAAAATGAAATCAATTGGGGCACCTGGGTGGCTTAGTCAGTTGGGCGTCTGCCTTTGGCTCAGGTCGTGATCCCGGAGTTCTGGGATTGAGCCCCGCCTCGGGCTCCCCGATCAGTGGGGAGTCTGTTTCACCCTCTCCCTCTACTCCTCTCCGGCTCATGCTCTCTCTCTCACTCACTCTCTTTCTCTCTCTCTCTAATAAATAAAAT
>NW_027960039.1:0-211 GCF_054177405.1 Leptonychotes weddellii
TCAAGTGTACAGTTCAGTGGATTTTAGTATATTCACAGAGTTGCGCAGCCATTATAGTTTTATTTTATTCTATTTCTTTTCTTTTCAGATGTTTTTTTAAGTTCTAGTTAGTTAACATACAGTGCAATGCTGGTTTCAGGAGTAGAATTCAATGATTCACCACTTCCACATAACGCTCCGTGCTCATCGTAACAAGTGCCCTCCTTAATAC
>NW_027960040.1:0-211 GCF_054177405.1 Leptonychotes weddellii
TTCTAACTGGTGTAAGGTGGTATCTCAGTGTGGTTTTGATTTGGATTTCCCTGATGGCTAATGATGATGAACATTTTTTCATGTGTCTGTTAGCCATTTGTATGTCTTCTTCAGAGAAGTGTCTGTTCATCTCTTCTGCCCACTTTTTGACTTGATTATTTGTTTTTTGGGTGTTGAGTTTGAGAAGTTCTTTATAGATCTTGGATACCAG
>NW_027960041.1:0-211 GCF_054177405.1 Leptonychotes weddellii
CGCAGGGGAGAACAGGGGGAGGAGCTGATAGTCTTTTTTTAATGAACCTTTTTATTTATTTATTTATTTATATTATTATGTGATGTTAATCACCATACATTACATCATTAGTTTTTGATGTAGTGTTCCATGATTCATTGTTTGCGTATAACACCCAGTGCTCCATGCAGAACATGCCCTCTTTAATACCCATCACCAGTCTAACCCATCC
>NW_027960042.1:0-211 GCF_054177405.1 Leptonychotes weddellii
CAGGGCACCACGTCTGCCTCCTCTCCCTACCTCCTTCCTAACATGCAAGCAATTCACCACTTGCTTTGCCCTCCTCCTAACTGTCCCTAGAATGCCTCCTTCTTACTATGCTAACCATCACTTGCTGAATCCAAGGCACCATCCTGGCAGTTTCCACTCTTTCCTGTGTGCTGGGGCCATTTTCTTTTTCTTTTTTTTTTTTTTTCAGAAT
>NW_027960043.1:0-211 GCF_054177405.1 Leptonychotes weddellii
GAGGGGAAGGTAAAGGTCGACCTTTCTGGAAAGCTGGGAAGGAACACATGAGGGAGAAGCAGTCATCAATGAGATCAAAGTGCAAATGATGGTCTGGAAAAAATAATAGAAAGTATATCATAGAAAAAAAGGCTGATTTCTCTAATATATATAAAAATTCTACACATTATTGAGAAAAAGAATGATTAGTGCAACTACAGCATTGGTGAAG
>NW_027960044.1:0-211 GCF_054177405.1 Leptonychotes weddellii
ATACACAGGTATCTTCTATTCCTTTTTTTAAAATTTTTAAAAACATTTTATTATGTTAATCACCATAATTACATCATTAGTTTTTTTATTATGTTAATCCCCATACGTTACATCATTAGTTTTTGATGTAGTGTTCCATGATTCATTATTTGCATATAACACCCAGTGCTCCATGCAGAACGTGCCCTCTTTAATACCCATCACCAGGCTA
>NW_027960045.1:0-1185 GCF_054177405.1 Leptonychotes weddellii
GTTAGCAAGGATGTGGAGCAAAAGGAACCCTTGTGCACTGTTGATGAGAATACAAATTGGTACAGCCACTGTGGAAAACAGTATGAAGTTTACTCAAAACATTAAAAATAGAAATGCCATTTGATCCAATAATTCTACTGTTGGGTATTCACCAAGGCAAAATAAAACACTGACTTGAAAAGATAGATGCATCCCTATGTTTACTGCAGCTTTCCTTACAGTAGCCAAGACATGCAAGCAACCTAAGTGTCCATCAGTGGATGAATGGTTAAGGGAAATGTAGTACACATATATAACGGAATATTGCACAGCCATAAAAAGGATGAGGTTGTTCCATTTGAGACACTTAGCAAGCACTTAGAGGGTGTTAAGCTGAGTGAAATAAGTCAGACTGAGAAAGACAAATACCATATGATTCCACTTATATGTGTAATCTAAAAAAAAAATGAATAAACAAAAATCAGAATCAAACCTATAAATCCAGAGAACAAACACATGGTTGTCAGAAGGGCAGCGGGGGGCGGGGGGGTGTTGTGGGTGGGAAAAATGGGTGAAGGGGAGAGAGAGATACAGGCTTCCAGTTATGGAATGAGTAAGTCATGGGACTGAAAAGCAGAGAATAAGGAGTACAGTCAGTGATATTATAATAGGGATGTAATGGGATACATGGTAGCTATACTTGTGAACATAGCATAATGTATAAACTTGTCAAATCACTAAGTTGTACACCTGAAACTAATGTAACATTGTGTGTCAATTAGACTAAAAAAAAAAATAAGGTGCCATTGGTTTTGCTAATTAGAGAAAAACCATTGACTTTGTAAAAAATATGTAATGCTTAGGTATTTTAAAGTTTGTTTTAAAAATCCAGTGAAACGTAGCTTCAACTTCAAGCTGAAGAAAATTTTCTTCATAGTTTTTTTAGCCATTATACAACTGGGAAAGGCAAGCAGAGAATGCCTTCTTTGTGTCATGCTAGAATAATGGAGAAAGCCACAGACCTTGGGCAAATTACTCCTGTAAGTGTGTTGAGAAGTCTGCATTTAATTAAGAGTTGATGGAGTGAGCAGCACTATTCTCATAGCAGGGGTGATTTTAAAAATTACACCTTGTGAAAACATTACATGAAAGAAAAATTTTAGTTTTAGTTTTTGTTAAAGTAAAATTTTGCTGACTTTCTATCAG
>NW_027960046.1:0-211 GCF_054177405.1 Leptonychotes weddellii
AAGGCAATCTTGTCATGTGTTGCTCGTTGACATACTTTTTTGACTACCTCGTTCTTTTTGATTTTCTTTAACAGCTTTATTGAGATATAATTGGTATAAAATGTACAGTTTGTGTTATGGGGGACCAGTTTGCTGAAGTTTTACATATGTATGGGACTCGGAAAAACTCCGGCCCCCTGCCGGGGCTTTGCTGACATGCACACAGCACAGA
>NW_027960047.1:0-211 GCF_054177405.1 Leptonychotes weddellii
AAGAATAAGAATAAAAAAAAAAAAAGAATTTGTCTTTCTAGCAGGTTTCCAGTGATGCCAACACAGCTGGTCCAGAGCCCACACTCTGAACCATTGCCCTACTTACCTTGACTATCCTGGGCTTGGGAAGGCAGACCTGATTTCAAAGAATTCTCTCCAAATTACCCTTCAAGATTAATGTTTCTTATCAGATTTTATCATCTTAGGATGA
>NW_027960048.1:0-211 GCF_054177405.1 Leptonychotes weddellii
AAGTTTGTTTCACTGGAACATTTTCACAAATGAAAACAACAAGGACATAGTAAAGGCATCCGGTTTTACTGGTTTAAGGGGGGGAGGTTGTCTTACTGAAGTCATCTGCAAACGGAAAGAGGGACAAAACACTGCCCTATTTTTCTCCTGTCATCTGAATCCCAAATTCAATTCCTGAATTTCCAGACCACCTCCTTTTTGAGATCCCAAA
>NW_027960049.1:0-211 GCF_054177405.1 Leptonychotes weddellii
GTGGCGCCACAGAAGTGTAGGAAGATCAATGTAGAAAACTCTCGGGCGCCTGGGTGGCTCAGTTGGTTAAGCGACTGCCTTCGGCTCAGGTCATGATCCTGGAGTCCCTGGATCGAGTCCCGCATCGGGCTCCCTGCTCGGCAGGGAGCCTGCTTCTGCCTCTGACCCTCCCCCCTCTCATGTGCTCTCTCTCTCTCTCTCATTCTCTCTG
>NW_027960050.1:0-211 GCF_054177405.1 Leptonychotes weddellii
AAAGAGTGCAGACCCTGAATGAGTATCTGCAGGATTGGATGAATGAATCTATGAACAAAAAAGCATTAAGTGAGTACAGGGTAGAAGAGATGAATATAGACTTACATTAACAAGGAGATCAGAAATGTGAAGTATGGTAGGGACTAATCGGACTCAACATTTTAAACAGAATTGATTTAGAACGCCTTTGGTGTGAGTAGGGGGGAGGTCC
>NW_027960051.1:0-211 GCF_054177405.1 Leptonychotes weddellii
CCCCTCATTGTTTGACTGGGTAGGTTGTCATCAAGTGTTTTGCAGTGATGGACATTTGGTTCCTCTTTTTTTTTTTAATTTTTTATTGTTATGTTAATCCCCATACATTACATCATTAGTTTTAGATGAAGTGTTCCATGATTCATTGTTTGTGCATAACACCCAGTGCTCCATGCAGAATGTGCCCTCCTCAATACCTCTCACCAGGCTC
>NW_027960052.1:0-211 GCF_054177405.1 Leptonychotes weddellii
TCTGATGTGAGAACAGAAGGACTGGAGTGACCCCTGGGCTTCTGTCACATGGGGCCGGTGTCCTCCCGGGTTATTTGTAAAGTAAACCTGAGGCAGGATCTGTTAAAGGAAAAAAGAGAGAGAGAGAGAGTACACATTACCTGAAAGGAACACCGACAGAGGCCCAGAATATCTGGAGTCTTGTTGAGGGATAAACCTATGACATTGCACA
>NW_027960053.1:0-211 GCF_054177405.1 Leptonychotes weddellii
GTTAGCCTGGTAATGGGTATTAAAGAGGGCACGTTCTGCATGGAGCACTGGGTGTTATGCACAAACAATGAATCATGGAATACTACATCTAAAACTAATGATGTAATGTATGGGGGTTAACATAAGAATAAAAAAAAAAAAAGAAAGAAACCAGTGCTCTGTATTTTATATTTCCTTTATCTAACTCCCTCTTTACCCTCTATAACATCAA
>NW_027960054.1:0-211 GCF_054177405.1 Leptonychotes weddellii
GAAACCATCAACAAAACAAAAAGACAACCCACCAAATGGAAGAATATGTTTGCAAATGATATATCCAATAAGGGGTTAATATCCAAAATATATAAAGAACTTATACAACTCAACACCAAAAAAACCCAAGTAATCCCCTTAAAAATGGGCAGAAGGCATGAATAGACATTTCTCCAAAGAAGACAGACAGATGGCCAACAGACACATGAAA
>NW_027960055.1:0-1185 GCF_054177405.1 Leptonychotes weddellii
CTTTTATTAAGTGCTCAAAAATGATGGTAATTGTCATGAAAATTACATCTAATATTTTGATACTATTAATTCTCTTTGTCTTTGGTTAATCATACTTCTTATCTCAAGTCAAAATTGCTCATACGCTGGAGACATGATAAGTGAACAATCTTTTTTTAAAATTTTTTATTGTTATGTTAATCACCATACATTACATCATTAGTTGTTTTTTTTTTAAATTTTTTATTCTTATGTTAATCCCCATACATTACATCATTAGTTTTTGATGTAGTGTTCCATGATTCATTGTTTGTGCATAACACCCAGTGCTCCATGCAGAACGTGCCCTCTTTAATACCCATCACCAGGCTAGCCCATCCTCCCACGCCCCTCCCCTCTAGAACCCTCAGTTTGTTTTTCAGAGTCCATCGTCTCTCATGGTTGGTCTCCCCCTCCGATTTCCCCCCCTTCATTCTTCCCCTCCTGCTATCTTCTTCTTCTTTTCTTTCTTAACATATATTACATTATTTGTTTCAGAAGTACAGATCTGTGATTCAACAGTCTTGCACAATTCACAGCGCTCACCATAGCACATACCCTCCCCACCTTTTTTAAAGACCGTATACAAAGGTTGGGGCACCTGGCTGGTTCAGTCAGTTAAGCATCTGACTCTTGTTTTTGGCTCAGGTCATGATCTTAGGGTTGTGAGATTGAGCCTGATGTCCAGCTCTGTGTTCAGTGGGGAGTCTGCTTGAGATTCTCTCTCTCTCCCTCTCCCTCTGCCCTTCCCACCTTTAAAAAAAAGAAAAAAAACCCCGACCATATACAAAGGTAAGATCTTCTTTCAAGTAGACTTATTGGGTTCTCCAAGTAGCCAACAGGCAGGAAAGCAAAACAAAACTAAAAAGGTAGCTTAATCATCTCTAGGAATGCATCCATTTCTTCCAGATTATCTAATTTGCTGGCATGTAGTTGCTCATAATATGCTCTTATAATTGTTTGTATTTCTTTGGTGTTGGTTGTGATCTCTCCTATTTCATTCATGATTTTATTTATTTGCGTCATTTCTCTTTTCTTTTTGATAAGTCTGGCCAGGGGTTTATCAATCTTGTTAATTCTTTCAAAGAACCAGCTCCTAGTTTTGTTGATCTGTTCTACTTTTCTCTTGGTTTCTATTTTATTGATTTCTGCTCTGATTTTTTTTTT
>NW_027960056.1:0-211 GCF_054177405.1 Leptonychotes weddellii
TTAAGGAGAGAGGGGAAGGGTGACGGGACGTGGGGAGGGGAATTGAGGCAGCGGGCAGTCCAGCTGCAAAGGCCCCGAAGGGGCGCGGGCTGCCGTGTGCCGGGAAGCAGGAGGCCGCGGTGGCTGCAGCGCAGGGATGGGGGCAGAGGTGGGGGTCCCGAGCGTGTTGGACACATGCACGGATCTTCTCAACTGCCCCTTCCGTGATTGC
>NW_027960057.1:0-211 GCF_054177405.1 Leptonychotes weddellii
AAGTCTTTTCAATAAATGGAGTTGGAAAAACTGGAAAGCCACATAGAAAATAACAAAACTGGACTACTTAACACCATATACAAAAATTAACTCACAAAATGGATTAAAGATTTGAATGTAAGACCTGAAACCACAAAAATTCTAGAAAAAAACCATAAGCAGTAAGCTTCTTAACATGGCTCTTGGCAATATTTTTTTTGGATCTGACCCC
>NW_027960058.1:0-211 GCF_054177405.1 Leptonychotes weddellii
TTGAACTGAAATGCAAATAATGACAGTATATTAAGTTACATAGTATTCAACTAAAGCAGTGTTCTAAGGAAAATGTAGTCTTATATGCCTATGTTAAAAAAAAAAAAAGGAAAAGATTGAAGATGCATTAATTTAACTTTCCATGTCAAAAAACTAGGAAAATAGCATCACTTTAGATCTAAGGTAATTATAGTCATAATAAAACTAGGAG
>NW_027960059.1:0-211 GCF_054177405.1 Leptonychotes weddellii
GAATCATTACAAATGTCCTTCAACGGGTGAATGGTTAAACAAATTGTGGTACATTCATACCAAGGGTAACGAATAAAAAGGAATGTTGATACATGCAACAATTTCAATGAATCTCCAAAGAATGATGTTGAGTAGAAAAAGTCAATCCCAAGAGGTTACATACTGTATGATTCCATTTATGTAACAATTTTGAAATAACAAAGTTTTAGAA
>NW_027960060.1:0-211 GCF_054177405.1 Leptonychotes weddellii
ATGCTGTTAGCGATGCAGAGAGAACCTGACCGTGTGCATAATCTCCCCTGGCTGTCATTTCCAGCCTCCACATGCTGTCTCTATACAAAGATCACTTGTCATGAGCATGACCAGCTCAGGGGGTTCAAGGCCCTGAAGGATGCTAGTTAGCTGTCAGGATAGGGAACAGTAAGTACACTTGTTATGTATATGTGTCCAGTCCAAGACACAA
>NW_027960061.1:0-211 GCF_054177405.1 Leptonychotes weddellii
CGTGAGCATCCGGGACTTCGGCAGCGCCGCAGTCAGCCTGCAGGTGGCCGGTGAGCGCCGGGACGGGGCGCCCTCCCCTCGCCTCATCCCTCACCTCCCGCAGCCCCTTACCCACTGCGCCACCACTGACCCCGTAACTCAAGCCCCACTGCTGAGCCCTGTCCCTCCAGGTGCCCTTTCCTCCCCTGCGACTCCCCCCATCCCGTCTTTG
>NW_027960062.1:0-211 GCF_054177405.1 Leptonychotes weddellii
ATAACATAATTAAAAAAAAAAAAACTTAAGGCCACATCAAATTTAAAAAAAAAATGAGCACAACTGAACAATAATATCAGGATGGACACCTCGAGTGATAAACATATAAAGAAACAGAAGGAGGTGATTACTGTAAAGATCAGAGAGTGGTTACTTTTAGGGGAGGAAGGGAGTTGTGATTGGGGTGTGATACAAGGAGGAGTTCTGAAGG
>NW_027960063.1:0-211 GCF_054177405.1 Leptonychotes weddellii
TTTAAGGCAACTTTCATAAGGATACTCACTTAGCCTGAGAAAAGAATGGAAGACATCCGAGAGACCTTTACCACAGAGATAAAAGTTAAAAAAAAAAAAAGAATCAATCAGAAATGAAGAATGCAATAAATGGGATTGGAAACAGGCTTGATGCAAAGAGAAGGATGCAAGAAACAGAAGAATGAATTAGTGACCAAGAGACAAAATTATG
>NW_027960064.1:0-211 GCF_054177405.1 Leptonychotes weddellii
GCAAGCCATGGCCCATTTGCTGCTTTTCTTGGTCTGTTTTGAAACTGTGAAATGAGCTCCAGTCTTCAAGGCGGCTATAATAACCATCCCGATTCTGACATTTAAATTACAGATGGCATTTTCAATTAAACAGGAGCTCTCAGCAGGTTTAATTTAGCTATCAGTTCTGGTCTGTTCTTTAAGTGCTTTAAAAAAAAAAAAAGAAAGAAAG
>NW_027960065.1:0-211 GCF_054177405.1 Leptonychotes weddellii
GGGTATTGAGGAGGGCACATTCTGCATGGAGCACTGGGTGTTATGCACAAACAATGAATCATGGAACACTTCATCTAAAACTAATGATGTAATGTATGGGGATTAACATAAGAATAAAAAAAAAACATATTAAGATGTTGGTCCATGAGGTTGGCTCTATTGACCCATGCTTGGAATACAGACCCACTTGATACACTAGCTTCAGAAGACT
>NW_027960066.1:0-1184 GCF_054177405.1 Leptonychotes weddellii
AAATGGTATTTAAGCCTGAATTCTAAGCCACCTAGGGGAGTTATTAATTTTCCCCTGCTTTTCTCCCATGTATATGTGAGGTTACATGGTAATAAACTACTATTTTTTGTTTCTGGTTTTGGTTTTGTTTTCTCTTGTTAAGCTGTGGTTTATTACAGTGGTCTCAGCTAAGAACTAAGAAAAGAAGAGGGAAAATTATTTCTTCTTCCCTACACAATCGATCATATTTAAAATCTAAAATTCTAACATTTTATTCACTATTTAAAACTAAGTGTATGGGACACGGGAGAATATGAGAAAGAGAAACATATACCAGAGGGTAATTTTTTTAACTGTACAAACACAATATTAAGTACCATTGAAAAGAAGAATTGGAGTGAGACATTTTTGTGTTTCTCAGTTGCAAGCTGAATAAAGTAATGTGAAACTACTAAATGAGATGACCTGACCTGCTAAAAGCAATTTAATCCTCACTAAAGGAAACATTCAGCACTTTTCACATGCAGATGAAAAGAGTTGTCTTCCAAGGGGTCAGTTATGTTAGAAAGACTAAAACATATGGGGGAATATCAGAAAATTGCCCTTTGGATACTTAACGGAGAGCATTATAAATGACCTTGTGCCTAGTGGATTGAGTCTGAAAAGATTCAATCAGCTTGCACTGGTGAGCATAATACAATTTTTTAAAACTTTAATACCTAGTTATTTTCAGCCAGGAGGCAATTATTTTTTCCCTGGTAGAGTAGGCATTTTGTGGATCCTCTTTAATTTGTGGCTCCAGAATATATCAGTTTTTTGAATTCTAAATTTGAGCAAAACCCGTCTTGAATAAATACATTTATATATTTACCCTAAATATATTATAGCTTATACTAAGAAATATATATGATGCACAACTGTTTTGCTTTCTGTCAATATTATATTGATAGTCTATATTTCAAATTACCAGAAAGGAGTCATCTCCATTAAAAATGTATTCTAAGGGATAAGTCAAACAGAGAAAGACATGTATCATATGATCTCATTGATATGAGGAATTCTTAATTGCAGGAAACAAACTGAGTGTTGTTGGAGTGGGGGGTGGGGTGGGAGGGATGGGGTGACTGGGTGATAGACACTGGGGAGGGTACGTGCTCTGTTAAGCGCTGTGAATTGTGCAGGACTGTTGAGTCTCAGATCTGTAC
>NW_027960067.1:0-211 GCF_054177405.1 Leptonychotes weddellii
AATGTTTATCATAAATGAATGTTGTTAAATTTTGCCAAATACATTTTCTACAGCTATCCAATCATGATTTTTTTTTATTCTTATGTTAATCCCCATACATTACATCATTAGTTTTAGATAAAGTGTTCCATGATTCATTGTTTGTGCATAACACCCAGTGCTCCATGCAGAACGTGCCCTCCTCAATACCCACCACCAGGCTAACCCATCC